>NW_027437202.1:39683-237183 GCF_033239565.1 Halichoeres trimaculatus | reverse complement strand
GCGGCTCTACTCCGAGCTCCTCCCGGACAGCCGAGCTTCTCCCCCTATCTCGAAAGGGAGAGCCCGGCCACCCTACGGAGGAAGCTCATTTCGGCCGCTTGTAGCCGCGATCTTGTTCTTTCGGTCACTACCCAAAGCTCACGACCATAGGTGAGGGTGGGAACGAAGATCGACCGGTTGCAAAGTCGCGTCAGCCACGACAGACCCACAACATCCAGGGCCCAAAGGAACTCTGGGCGGATCTCATCCACACCCGGGGCCCTGCCACCGAGGAGCTTTTTAAGCACCTCGGCGACTTCGACCCCAGAGATGGAAGAGCCCACCCCATCGTTCCCGAGCCCTGCTTCCTCCAAGGAAGGCGTGTGCCGGTGGGATTGGGGAGGTCTTCGAAGTATTCCTTCCACCGATCCACGACATCCCGAGTCGAGGTCGGCAGCGCACCGTCCCCACTGAACACAGTGTTTCCAGTGCACTGCTCCCCCCTCCTGAGATGCCGGATGGTGGTCCGGAACCTCTTCTAAGCCGTTCGGAAGTCGTTCTCCATGGCCTCGCCGAGCTCCTCCCACGTCCGGGTTTTTTTTTCCTCGGCGACAGGCCGTAGCTGCATTCCGCTTGGCCTGTCGATACCTGTCTGCTGCCTCAGGAGTCCCACACGCCAAAAAGGCCCGATAGGACTCCTTCTTCAGCTGGACGGCATCCCTCACCGCTGGTGTCCACCAGCGGGTTCGGGTGTTGCCGCCCCGACGGGCACCAACCACCTTACGGCCACAGCTCCGATCCCATTCGGACTCAATGTCCCCTACCTCCCCCGGAACACAGTCGAAGCTCTCCCGGAGGTGGGAGTTAAAGCTCTCTCTGACGGGAGATTCCGCCAGACGTTCCCAGCAGACCCTCACGATACGTTTGGGTCTACCAGGTCTGACCGGCATCTTCCCCCACCATCGGAGCCAACTCGCCACCAGGTGGTGATGGGTTGACAGCTCCGCCCCTCTCTTCACCCGAGTGTCCAAGACATGCGGCCGCAAGTCCGATGACACGACTGCAAAGTCGATCGTCGAACTGCGACCTAGGGTGTCCCGGTGCCACGTGCACGTATGGACACCCTTATGCTTGAACATGGTGTTTGTTATGGATAACCTGTGACTCCAAAAAGGGTGGATACTCTGAACTGCTATTTGGACCATAGCCACAAGCAACAGTCAGGATCCGTCCCCCTACCCGAAGGCGGAGGGAGGCTACGCTCTCGTCCACCGGGGTGAACTCCGATGTACAGGCACCGAGCCGGGGGGCGCGATGAGTATCGCCACCCCTGCCCGCCGCCTCTCACCATCGGCAACTACAGAGTGGAAGAGAGTCCGACCCCTCTCGAGAAGGCTGGTTCCGGAGCCCTTGCTGCGCGTCGAGGTGAGGCCGACTATATCTGGCCCAAACTTCTCAACCTCGCGCACCAGCTCAGGCTCCTTCCCCGCCAGAGAGGTGACATTCCACGTCCCTAGAGCTAGCTTCTGCAGCCGAGGATCGGACCGCCAAGGTCCCTGCCTTCGGCTGCCGCCCAACTCACATTGCACCCGACCCCTATGGCCCCTCCTGCGGGTGGTGAGCCCACTGGGAGGGGGTCCCACGTTGCCTCTTCGGCAACGACCCTACCAGGGGCATAAAGCCCCCGACAACTTAGCTCCTAGGATCACTGGGACACGCAAACCCCTCCACCACGATAAGGTGGTAGCTCACGGAGAGAGGGTGATGATCTTAATGATAGTAAAATAAAATGAAAAGAGACCAGAGAGGAAGAAGCGGGAGGTGGGAAGCGGGAGGTGAGGCGGCGGCGGGAGGCAGGAGGGGAAGCGGGAGGTGGGAAGCTGGAGGTGAGGCGGCGGCGGGAAGCGGGAGGAGGGGAAGCTGCGGGAGTCGGGGGGAGAAGCGGCGGAAGGAGAGGGCAGGGGGTGGGGGTGGGGTGGGAACGGGAGGGAGAGCAAAAGCTTACGGCACCTGGTATTCCCAGGCGGTCTCCCATCCAAGTACTAACCAGGCCCGACCCTGCTTAGCTTCCGAGATCGGACGAGATCGGGCGTGTTCAGGGTGGTATGGCCGTAAGCGTGGGCCGCCTGCGCCAGCCGGCCATTTACGGAGGGCAGGGGGGGGGCGGCCGGTGGGGGTAGGAGGCAGGGGGTGGTGTCAGGGGGCAGGGAGGTGGGCAGAGGTGGCCCCGGGGGAGCCCCGGGGGAGCACTGAGCCGCACGCCGGCACGGGTCTTCCGCGGCAGGAACCGACGGCTGGCCGGACAGGGTGGGGTGGGGTGGGGGTTAGGGGTGGGGCACCATCCGGAAACCCGCCCGGCAGCCCTGCGTCCTCTCAGCTCCGTCCGGCGTGCCCTGCGCACCCCTGGGCCCCGGGGACACCCCGGGACCAGAGCACCCAAGAGCGGCGGGCTACCGGTACCACCGGGCTGGCCCGGGCCTCCCTCCCCTCCCCGGCGTCCACTCACTCCCTCCCCTCCCCTGTGTGCCTTGCGCACCTCACGGTCCCGCGCACCCACACTTAAGCAGCCCCCCCGCCGACTACACCAAACAGCCGCGGCCCCAAGGGGCCCGCGCCCCTGGTAGGACGGACCGCTCCTGGCCCCGGAGGCCAAGGGCCCAGCGGTGGCGGACCCTGGCCATCGGGGCTCCCACGCCCGCCAGCCACCGGTGGCCCCCTGCTGGCTCTCGGCCCGGGAGGCCCTGGCGCCCTGGCGGGCCGGATGCAACCAGCATCCATCTCACGATGTTGCTCCCACCGGCCCTTCACGGCGGACGGCGGGCGGCGGCCCTGCGCACCCCCCAGGACCAGAGCGCACCGCCGGCGCCCCGTGCCTACCGGTACCACCGGGCTGGCCCGGGCCTCCCTCCCCTCCCCGGCGTCCACTCACTCCCTCCCCTCCCCTGTGTGCCTTGCGCACCTCACGGTCCCGCGCACCCACACTTAAGCAGCCCCCCCGCCGACTACACCAAACAGCCGCGGCCCCAAGGGGCCCGCGCCCCTGGTAGGACGGACCGCTCCTGGCCCCGGAGGCCAAGGGCCCAGCGGTGGCGGACCCTGGCCATCGGGGCTCCCACGCCCGCCAGCCACCGGTGGCCCCCTGCTGGCTCTCGGCCCGGGAGGCCCTGGCGCCCTGGCGGGCCGGATGCAACCAGCATCCATCTCACGATGTTGCTCCCACCGGCCCTTCACGGCGGACGGCGGGCGGCGGCCCTGCGCACCCCCCAGGACCAGAGCGCACCGCCGGCGCCCCGTGCCTACCGGTACCACCGGGCTGGCCCGGGCCTCCCTCCCCTCCCCGGCGTCCACTCACTCCCTCCCCTCCCCTGTGTGCCTTGCGCACCTCACGGTCCCGCGCACCCACACTTAAGCAGCCCCCCCGCCGACTACACCAAACAGCCGCGGCCCCAAGGGGCCCGCGCCCCTGGTAGGAGGATTTTTTTTTTTTTTTTTTTTTCCTTTCTTTTTTTTCTTTTTAACACAATTGAAATCCCTCCCCAACACCTCCCCCTTGCCGCTCCCACTCTCCCCGCGGCGCGCCCCCGGTAGGAGCCCCCGGCCGCAGAGGTGGGGCGAGGGGGGGTGGTCCGAGGCCCCCGCGGGCCGCGGGCCGCCGGCCGACTGGCCGGTCGACGGACGAAAACTTGGATCTGAGGGATGACTTTCAATAGATCGCAGCAACCTTGCTGCTCTGCTACGTACGAAACCCCGACCCAGAATCAGGTCGTCTGCGAGTCATTCAGCACCTGCTTCTCCACAAACGAGAGGTGCGAGATGGGTGCGTACGAGTGTCGGGTATTAAGTATGCCATCCAATTTTTCCAGGAGCTAATGCCATGGGCCTGCAGTACTTTTTCACCCTCCCTTCCTATTCGACAGTCATTTACCTTTAAGTAGTCTGACATTTGGAGTTCTTAGTATTGTTCACAGAAAGTCACTGTAATATGTTTTTGTGGTGAAAGTTAAAATTATTTTCTCAAAGTTGAACTCATAATGATGTATGCTAACTGCTAGCATACACGTAATTTCCCATTTACTTTTGTGCCACGTTCGCGCTGATTTTTGTCCACATGGTTTTTGGTACATCATGAGATATATAACAGGTTAGATGTAATGAGCAGGAATCTCTTGTGTGAGATGAAATATTTGTTCTTTGTGTGTTCAGTTTCTCAGTAAAACCTTAACAAGATTCTGAATCAGAATTTTCTTGAAAACTTTTATTTATCTGGTGAGCTAAGGTCTGGTTGCACTGGTGTAATGTAAATAGTGGCCAATGGAATCAATAAGCAGATGTTATGGTTCTGAACCAAGAAGGGGAGTTCAGGGTAAGGCCCAGACCATGGTCAGAGAGATCACCACAGCAGAAAGGCAAATGCTGTTGATGAATTGAGCAATTTCTAATCAATTTTTAACAGGAACCAGTTCTTAAGACCCATCCCTATATTTACCTAACTATTTGTAAAAGAAGACGTCACCGAATCTACTTGTTGCTATTTAACATGAATTTGATATTTAGACAACTGAGGAAATGAAAACAGTCAAGGGTATTACATCAAATGGAGTTGCCCACCAATTTGTGTTGTTATTGATAACCTGAGTTTGTGGGAGCCTCCTCTTGTTTTGACTTATTCTTTCTTTTGTTTGCTCCCCATTCATATTGCCAATAAACGACCATCTCTCCACCTGCATCAAGCTGGCTATTGGCGTATACGACCGCTGATTGTTCAGATGCTGCATGCTGTTGATCATTGCGGTGTCCGATTACTCATCTCTTTTTTCCTCTCTTATTCCTCGGCCTGACTTGGTGCTCGACATGCGCCTTATGGCAGCGATGCACCCCCTTTGTATATTGGTGCAGAATGTGTCATCATGGGGGAAGCTATGGATCGTAACTACAAGCAAACTGACAACATAAAAAAACCATAATTGGTGAAAAATAAAAGAACTCTTTCTCAACCAATTTTCTAGAAAATTCCATCAAAGTAGATGGTGGCGAAATTCTGAAACTTTCCAAAATTCACATGAAAATTTTGAAGAAACCTGAAATTTACCAGAAATTTTCCACCATATTACAACCCTACAGCCAGCTAAAAATGCCCAAACCAGCAAAGAAAATACACGAGAGGACATTTAACCTTTCTAAAAAACTGATGCCACTTTTTTCCCTTTGGAGTGCACAAGCTACATGTTGCAAATCTGCAAACCTGCAAAGTGCAGCAGAGGTCAGGGGCAGTGATGCAACCTGAGCCCGGTATTTTAGCATTCATCTCCAGCTAATGGCAAATGCAGACTCCAGTGTTCACCTCTTACATTGCATAACCGTGCATAACTCTGCAGCAATAATGCTGATGTTATATAATGCATGTATTGTTCATATACAATGCAAAAAAATTTACACAGTTTATCCTATATGTTGAAAGCTAAAGATCTGAAATGCATCAATGCTGCCATTTCACCACTAGATGATGCCAGAGCATATGTGAAGCTAGTAAACCAAACTTACATTATCTATTGGGCTTCATTACACACATCACGGGGAGGTTATTGGTGTTAAAAATTACTGCAGTTAAAGGCAGAAAAAGCTGTTTGTACACGAGAACTCTGCATCACAAACATCACCTGCATGAACCCTGCACAGCAGCCACAGCTTCCACAGCTACCACAGCTTCCACAGCTTCCACAGCTACCACAGCTACCACAGCTTCCACAGCTACCACAACTTCCAGAGACAGAGACACATCTGAATAATGGCTGGAATGGGTTTTGCTGTGCTCCAGCAGCAAACACATCATATAAAGCAGCTTGAATTTCACAAGATAGATGACTGATGATGATTGAAGACTTACCTCAGCTGAAGAGGGCCTGGTCATCATGCTCCCAGAGTTTCCACTGTGATGGTGCCAGCAGCTGATAAGAGCTCAAACCGAAGTCTCTGCTGAAGTTTCTGTCTTTAGCGAAAAGCAGAAAGCATCTGTTTACATCTGGTCCACGAGGTGATAACAGCACGCAGGCTGGCTGTGTAATTGAATCAGAGTATTTTATGTTGACAGGAAATCTAATTAAAAATAAAGAGTTACATTATTCCTATTCGAAGCAACAGAGGGAGCTGTTTTAATTACTGATTCAGAGATAATGACTTGGCACTGAGGTGGAAATGAGAAGTCTCTTTAAATACGAACTCAATTCTCTAAAAATGTTTCAAACACAGAAAAAAAATGGATTCAGTCAATAAAAAGTGGTTTAATAAGTTCACAGTTCAAAATTTGCCTTCAAACAGGACCAAACTGACCTGAGAGATCTTCATCGGGACAGTGAATGAAGCAACAGGACGCTCTCTGCTCAACCAGAGATTAGTACTCAGCTCAGGGGTGTTATGGCACCATCTGCTGATGAAAAAATGTTAGTGGAGGAAGGTGTAACAGCTTTATATGCAGTCAACAGCTGGAAATATCAGGAGCGATGTAACACATGCATGATTACTTTACCAAACAGGCATAAAAAATACTTAAAATTAGAGATCAGCCAAATTAGGATGTGCATTCAGTGAGATAACTACAAATCAAGCACTCGAAGTTGAAATTTGCAAATAATAATAATTTTAAAAAATGTGTCAATAGTGCACTATAAGAATGAATACAACTAAGAACAAGCATAGAAATTAATATGAATGGACAGATATGATAATGAACCACAAATAGAGGTAATGAGACAGCAGAGAGAGGCAGAGGAGAGTACTGAATGGACCAGCTCTTCTTCATAAATTTGTCAATAAATAAACGTACATATGTAAAATAAAAACCAACCCCAACCAATGTTATTTTTTTGTTTGACATGCTTTATGTAGAATCAAACACAAATGATTCACAGTTAATATAGAAAGGTACAGACCAATAAAAGGAAATTCTAACACAATGAAACATGGGTGATGCTACTGGACATGGATGAGCTGCCACAATAAAAACCCTGGAGTCTATTTGACTGTGGGACATGGAAGTTAGGGGGTCGCCACAGTTTGTTTGGGAGTGCAAGGCACCACAGTCCAATACATCATCCATCTGCTGACATGTCACTGAAATTACTTTTGTGACTTCTAATGGTGCGGCCAAACCAAACGTGAACTCACAAATTTATTTGCGCAAATCTCCTGTCATGCACTGCATGAACGCCCGAGTCTCGACGTTGGACTATTTTGACAAGCTGAGGGGCGAACACGCGTTAGCGCGTTCCTGCGCATGCGGAGTGGAGAGCTTGTTCATTTAAAGACCGAAAGCCCAAAACTGCATCTGAAAACAATGACCTGTGGTTTCAAAAGGCCATTAGTGTAGGAGTATGCATGTGTCTGTGTAACTCTTCTAGGAAATCTATGGTTGTCCTGTGCCCCAAGAGAACAATGACATGAACGAGCAGAGAAGCAGTGATGTGGCGCACACCAGAAGACTCTGACTGGGGAAATGACATGTCTAAACTAGGAGGCGCTAAAAAGACTGATAAAAGGGTCCGAGGGACAAGATAGGGGGTTCTTTTACCCCAGCATATGTCTGATGACAGGGAAAGGTAAATGAACCCAGATCTGTAATTCTAGGCTCATTTGTAATCAATAAATCTCAGTATCAATTGAGAACTGAGTCGTTCTTCGTCATCTCTTATCATCATCAATGAATGCCAGGAAACAAGGTGAGGGAAAAAACACCTCGTTTCCAACAAGTGCAACTCCAGGGACTGCAGGAGGATCGCTCTAAACCTGGTCTTCATCATACCAAAAGACGTTGATGGAATGATGGCTGTTAAGGTGCTTGGCTCCTGCGCCTTGTACTTTGGTCAGGTTGCTTAGGTCAATATGTAGGATGAAGACTGAGATTTGTAAAACTATATATGTTCAGAAACCTTATGACATAAAAAATCCGAAAAGCAATGTTGCCATTTTCCTGAGATTGTTATGTCAGCCATCGTGGATCTTTAAAAATGGCCTCTTTCAAAAAAAAAAAAAAAAAAAAAAAGAATTTCTCCATATCTCGTCTCCTATATGACCTAAATTCATGGTTTCAATGGTTAAATCTACATTTTTGGGGGCAAGGAATACAGTGGAGTTGACCTTCCTTCTAATTGAGCCATGTATGGTTGTGTATATTGCATCTTTACATGATAAAATGGTATTTTATGGTTAGTTGGATATGTATGTTGTCCAAACAATGTAATATTATTGTTATATGAATATATTCTTTAAAACTTTGCAATTGACTCAGTGCAATTCAATCAATCAATCAATCAATCTTTATATATATAGCGCCAAATCATAACAAATGTTATTTCAAGACACTTTACAAAAACATTTACAGGTCTAGACCCGTAAATGTTAATAAAATTTTATTAGCAGAAACCCAACATCAAGACAAGATAAGGAGTCTTATCTTATCTTAATCCACCATGAGTACAGGACTTTGCAGCATTTAGCAAGTTACAATGGCAAGGAAAAACTTCCCTTTAACGGGCAGAAACCTCGGACAGAACCAGACTCATGTTAGACAGACATCTGTCTCGACTGTGTCGGGGTTAGAGAGAGACCAATAGAGGAGAGAGAGTGGGAGAGAGAATGGGGGGGAAGAGAAGGGGGGGGGGGATACACACACACAGACACAGACACACACACACAGACACAGACACACACACAGAAAGGGAGAGAGAGAGAAACAGACGAAGTCTGAAGTTTGGCGCTGTGGCGACAGTTAAGGTGAAACCAGCAGGCCATTCCCGGCAACAATCCAAAGCCGTAGCAGCTGGTGTCGGACAGGAGCACAGCAGCAGGCCGTCTACTTCACCGATCCCCAGGAACCTACAAGACAAACTCAAATCCTCCCAAAGAGGTGTATGGTCAGTAACTATAACAGGACAGTAAGACTAGAAGTTAGACTGACAGAAAAAGAGGGAAACAGGAGCCCTGTGTGTCAGTTCCCCCCAGCAGTCTAAACCTATAGCAGCATGACTAAGAGCTGGTTCAGATCGGATCCAGCTCTAACTGTAAGCTTTATCAAAAAGGAAAGTTTTAAGTCTACTCTTAAAGGTTGAGACCGTGTCTGCTCCCCGGACCTCAACCGGTAAGTTATTCCAAAGAAGAGGTTCCTGATAACTAAAGGCTCGACCTCCCATACTACTTTTTGAGACCCTAGGTACAACGAGCAGACCTGCATGTTGAGAACGCAAAGACCTAGACGGATTATACGGAACGATTAAGTCTTTAAGATACGATGGCTCGATGCCATTAAGCGCTTTGTAAGTCAAAAGGAGAATTTTAAACTCTATCCTAGATTTTATAGGTAACCAGTGTAGAGACGCTAACACTGGAGAGATGTGCTCTCTCCTCCCAGTCCAAGTCAGTACCCGAGCGGCAGCATTCTGAACCAGCTGAAGAGTCCTAATGGACTTATTAGGACAGCCGGATAAAAGAGAGTTACAGTAGTCCAGCCTAGAAGAAACGAAAGCATGGACTAGTTTCTCAGCATCGCTCCGAGACAAGATGTGTCTAATTCTCTTGATATTGCGAAGATGAAAAAATGCTGTCCTTGAGACCTGTTGGATGTGAGAGTTAAAGGACAGGTCCTGATCCAAAAGAACTCCCAGGTTCCTGACAGTGGTGCTGGAAGCCAAGCTGATGTCGTCAGAGGCAGCGATGTTGTTCAAGAAAGCTTCTCTGAGATGTTTAGGTCCAAGAACAATGACTTCAGTCTTCTCTGAGTTCAGCAGTAAGAAGTTTCAGCTCATCCAGGACCTTACGTCTTTGAGGCATGCTTCAAGTTTAGATAAGTGGTTGGTTTCTTCAGGCTTCATTGACAAGTAAGGAAGAGAGACAGGAGCATGACAGGAGAGTGTGTGAAAGCTTTGGAGGCCACAATCAATGCCTGCTGCCTCTCCCTGGTAATCCACCAGCCCTGCCTGGCTGTTCCCTGCAATCTCATCTTCAATCCCCCAAACCTCCGACCCCCTGAACCCTCGACCACCCGAACCCCCAAACCACGTTCCCGGAGGTCTCCCTGGGGATAATGAAGGGGTCGAGGAAAGAGAGGACCGCAGAGAACTTCCATCTTTTCCCTGGCTCTGCCCCGAGAGGAAGCATATACAAGATGAAAAGAATCGGTCCGAGCACTGAACCTTGAGGAACTCCATATTGCACCCTGGTGTGCGAAGAAGAGACGTTGTTCACATGAACAAACTGATGTCGATCCGAAAGATACGATCGAAGCCAGGCTAAAGCGGTTCCTGAGATACCAAGAAGACTCTCTAATCTCCGCAGAAGAATGCAATGATCAATAGTGTCGAAAGCGGCACTAAGATCAAGCAAGACAAGCACAGAAAGAAGACCACTGTCTGAAGCCAAAAGTAGATCGTTGGTTACTTTCAGCAGCGCAGTCTCAGTGCTGTGGTGGGCTCTGAACCCAGACTGAAAGACCTCAAAAAGACTGTTGCTATGAAGAAAATCACAGAGCTGACTTGCAACAACTTTCTCCAAGATCTTAGAAACAAAAGAGAGGTTAGATATCGGTCTGTAGTTGACAAAAGAGCCTGAATCAAGTGTAGGCTTTTTAAGAAGAGGCTTAATAACAGCAACTTTAAAAAGTTGGGGCACGTAGCCTGACAGTAAAGACGCATTAATCATCCTTAGTAAAGAAGATCCGACCAAGGGAAAGACTTCCTTTAACAGCCAAGCTGGTATGGCATCCAGAAGACAAGTTGATGGTTTGGCTGAAGAGACAGTTGAATCCAGCTCTGACAAGTCCACAGACGAGAAGCAGTCCAGGAGTATATTAGCTCTAAGCGACGTTTCCGCAAATTCGCCATCAATCGAAGGTTTTATCACGGTTGCATGTAACACGCTACTAATCTTATCTCTAATCTTTAATATCTTATTGTTAAAAAAGCTCATAAAGCCCTCACTGCTAAGCGATAGAGGAATGCATGGCTCAGTAGAGCTATGACTGTTTGTCAGCCTGGCTACAGTGCTGAAAAGGAATCTAGGATTGTTTTTATTCTCTTCTATAAGAGTCGAGTAGTAAGTTGCACATGCCAGTCACAAAGCCTTTCTATATTCATTTAGACTATTTTTCCAACGCGAGCAGGATTCGTTTGTTTTAGTCGAACGCCATATTCTTTCTAATTTCCTCGATTGTTGTTTGAGGTCACAAGTTTGAGCGTTGTACCACGGAGCGGAACGATGTCGTCTGAGAGTCCTCTGTCTGAGCGGAGCAATTGAATCGAGGACGGCTTGAAGAGAACCCGTGGTATCCGCAACAAGTTGATCAAGCTGAGAGGGAGCACAAGAGCTCTCTGCAAAAGTAGAGCAAGAATTCAAGGCAGCAGGAATAGCTTCCTTAAAAATGTCTACAGCTCTGTCAGACAAGTTCCTGGACAAGATGATTTTGTTCGCAGGTGAGAAATCCGACAGCAAGAATTCAAAAGTAATGAAGAAATGATCCGACAGAAGAGGATTCTGCGGTAAGACAGCCAAGTTGACAGGTTCCACGCCATAAGCAAGAACAAGATCCAAGGTGTGGTTAAAGCGATGAGTAGGATGGTTCACATACTGTGTGAAACCAAAAGAATCCAGTAAAGACATGAAGGCAATACAAAGACTATTGTCAACGACGTCCACATGAATATTAAAGTCACCGACAATGATAATTTTATCCGAAAGAAGAACGATATTAGAAAGAAACTCTGAAAAGTCGGAGAGAAATTGAGAGTAAACGCCAGGAGGCCGGTAGACGATAACAAACAAAAACGGTTGCGCGGTTTTTACAGCTGGATGCAAGAAACTGAGAAAAAGACTTTCAAAAGAGCTAATGCCTAGTTTAGGTCTAGTGCTAATATTAAAGCTAGAGTTAAAGATAGCTGTCACTCACCCCCCATGGCCTGTGTCTCAAGGGTTATGAGTATTAAGGTGACTGGGAGGCGTGGACTCGTTTAAACTAACATATTCGCCCTCACACAGCCAGGTTTCAGTCAGAGCAAGTAAATCAATGTGATAATCTGATATAAGTTCATTAACTAGCACAGCTTTAGATGATAAAGATCTAATATTTAACAAACCACATTTGACTTTAACGTCATGTGGTTCATCCGCACCGGAAGTTTTAATTTTTATAAGATTATCATAATTCACTCCTTTATTATTATTATTAATATTATTATTATTATTATTATTATTATTATTATTATTATTACAGTTGTTGTTGTTGTTATAATAATTATTGTTGTTATTGTTATTTTTATTTTTATAGAAAAAGGGTCTCGGTCGGGGAACCGACACAGTCTCTATGTTACAACAGGAGTGGTTGGGAAACTGCACTAAGGGAAACGCAGAGGAGCGTGTAGGACTGTTGCTCTGCTGCCTAGTCTCCACTCTGAGTTGTCAGATGGGTAAACTAATAAAATCAGCCAGATTTCTAGTTAAACAAGCTGCGCCATCCAGAGTGGGATGAACGCCATCTCGGCTAATTAGACCAGGCTTGCCCCAGAAGGATCGCCAGTTGTCTATAAAACCCACGCCATTATCTGGACACCAGTTCGACAGCCAGCGGTTGAATGAGGAGATACGGCTAAACATCTCATCATTTGCCCTGTTTGGCAGGGGGCCAGAGAAAATTACGGAGTCCGACATAGTTTTGGCCAAAGCACACACCGACTCCACATTAATCTTTGTGACTTCCGACTGGCAACGTCGGGAGTCATTAACGCCGACATGTATAACTATCTTACGAAATCTACGTTTATCCTTTGCCAGCAGTTTTAAGTTGCCCTCAATGTTGCCCACTCTTGCTCCTGGGAGGCACTGAACTATGGTGTCTGGCGTCGCTAATTTCACATTCCGTACTACCGAGTCACCAATCACTAAAGTGTTGAGTTTCTTAGCAGGTGTGTTGCTAAGAGGGGCATATTTATTGGAAATGTGAACGTTACGGTTGTCCGGCGTGCGATTTTTATGCTTGCGGCTATGTTTCCCTCTCACGGTCACCCAGCCACTACATCCCGGCTGCTCGGGATCTGCCGGGGGGGAGGCTAAGCTAAGACGGCCCGCACCGGCTACAGGGGGCTGGCTAGCATTAGCTAAATGTGGCCTAGCTTCGGTGCGGGGCCGCGTCTCCAATTCAGAAACCCTCGCCTCCAGAGCTACAAATAAGCTACATTTAAAACAAATATAATTATCCGTAAAGGAGGAAGAGGAATAACTAAACATCTGACACATCGGGCAGAAACGAGCCGCAGAAGGAGAGTCAGAGTGAGAGCTGGAGCTAGAGTGAGAAGACATCACTAGTGCTGGGGAGCTAAAAGGCTAACAGGAAAACCAGTCGTCAGAAACACCGAAAAAGTGTACACCCTTGTGGGAAAAAAGGCAGAGTGCTTGGTGTAAACTACTATAGATCGATAAGATGGCAAGATTGAAAAGAGTGAAAGTCCGTAACAGGGAAAACAACAAAGATAGATTGAGAGGGAACGACACGACCGTGCTGTACACAGAGTAAATGAAAAACCGGAAGTGATACCACACACTCACGTGACCGCAGAGTAACTAGAGTTACCTTGGCCATGCCATGTAGACCTAGCATCAACATTATACTGATAAAGCAACTTACCTGGATCTGAGACAAAGCCTGGCTCACTGTAGACTTATGTATCCCTGCTGAGTACACAGCTACTCCCTATCAAATATCATTGACAAGTAATATTATTAAGACATGATTTTACTCCTTCTGAAAATACAATTGACCTTGCAGTTGACACAATGCAATTGCTAACTAGAGTTACCTTGGCCATGCCATGTAGGCCCAGCATCAACATTACACTGATATAGCAACATACCTGGGGTCCGTTTCTCAAAGCAGGTTTGATGAAAACGAGTCTATTAACTCTGGAAAAGGGGAAACTCTGGGTTTTTGGTTTCAGAAAGGGAGGTTAATCAAACCTGAGAAAGAGGGGAAACTCAAGTCTGTTTCACAAAGAGGTGTAACTAAAACTCTGTGTCTGTTACTCTGGCAACTGACCCTCTTGATCTAACCTGGTCAGGAGGAGGTTTTTCTCACTGAGCTTGGAGTTTTTCTCTGTTTCCGCCCTCTTCCAGAGCCACACCCCATTTCATTTCTTCATCTATTCAGTCAGCAACTGACATTCAGTCAGTTTTGACGTAGCCGTCTGTCATTGATAAAAATCAGAGTCAGTAGTGTATCAGGCACAATGCATGCTACAGACCTTTTTCACTGACATCCGTTTGTCAACAATTCTGTGGATGAAGGCGTAGCATAACCACACATAGATATACTCTCAATTTCAAACAGTTATCTTTTTGAGCAGTACCGTTTCATGTCTCTGTCAATCATTTATGTACACAACTTGATCCGTCCTTAAACTTGCAGCATTACTGCTCACAGTCATGTGCTCACTCATAGCAGATGTTGTGCATTGCACCATGTCTCTTTCTTCGAAAGCAGAAGTTTTTTTTGTATAACGCTGACATGCTTAGAATCTAAGTAAGGCAACTGTATGCAGAGCGGGCAGAAAAGTTTGCCTCACCATTACACAGCTTTTACCAGTCTTTGTGGTTTTCCCTTTCTTTCTGTTGGCTGAGTAGAAGTCTGTGTTATTGAAATAGGCTTAGTTATTTAACAAAACATGATATTGATGAGAAAGCCATTTATGTGTGTGACAACAGCATTATTTTTAAAATAAAAAACCACTACACAGTCAATCAGCCACTTAATATCCATATATAGATACCCTCCCATTGAGATTATGCTAAGCCTTTACCTGCTTGAACAATGTTATTATATTTCTTTCTTAGCTGCTGCCAAGTGTGCTTCAGCTCCATAGCATTGCATCTAAATTAAAGTAATTGAACTAATTACTATGCACATATTGAATAGTTTGATTCATTAAATTCAAACAGATTGTCCCTGTTATGTTATTGAGATTGCAAAGGACTACATTTATATTAACACATTGACCCGAGCAGCAATGTTCTCCCATGTTGTCTCTCCCTCTCTTGCAGCTGCAGCTGTGTTTCTCTTTTTTCTAAAAATGTGCTGGAACTCTTCATATGAGCGCATTAAAACTTGTCGTTGAATTGGGGTGAAAAACGTGTCCCTTCTCCTCTCTGTTGCCACGGTGTATCATTGAATCTGGGCTCCATTGATGATGTCAAAGCCAGTAGAATCTTGAATTAGGGTAACATAAGAGTTGAGCTCCAGTAAATCAGCATTCAATTAGGATACAAGGTATTGTCATGATGACCTGATTGCTTCATTATGCCAATTCTATGCAACAATGTGTGATGTTATGATTATGGGAAGCAAAGTACTGCTATAACAGCCTTGTGTTGATTGGTCACTTTCTTGTTGATTTTTTGTGATTGGTGCTCTTGTAATTGGTGTCTAAATTAATATTGTATTCTGTATTAATCGTAAGCTGTGAAGTTTAACTAGAGAGATAACATTTTTTCTATTACACTACTACACCTCTATTCTCTTTCCTTTACATCAATTTAAGTGTCAAAACTGTTACTTCATGCATCAGGTTTTTTGTGCTCAGTTTTTGACGGTATCATATCGAGTGAACTGAAAATATACGCCTCTTTTTATTTTATTGGGGGGACCATTCCACAAAATACAAGAAAAAAAAAAGCCGGGCATGTTTCAATCAAAACAGCCAGCTATTTTATCATGTAAAACACTCTAAGACATAATTAAAATGCTAAATACCCACCCATACATGTCTAATTTAAAGTGTAGTCAGCTCCATTGGACTCCTTGCCCCCTGTTACGGTCCCTTACTGGGTAATATATATACTTTTCAATTTGAGGTGCAGCAGCAGGTGTTCTGGTGATCACTAGGGCACAGTGTGTTCCTGGACTATAAAAGGCGGACTTCCGCCGCGGCCTCGCTCTCTCTCGAACCCATCCGACATCCTTCAGCCGGCCACGCAGCAGCCACATTGCACCTACACGCATTTCAACACTTACATACATCTGTTTCTTACTGATTCCCACAAGCACACACGCACGGACAGCACACCATCCATTTACTGACTCCAGTGATATAACAGTTTGATTTATTGTTTAATTTATAAACGCCCGAACAAGCTTAAAACGTTGCCTTCTGTGTCCTCCCCTTTATTTGTTGCAGCCTTATGAGCAGGGCTGTAACACCCCCTAAAATGTAGATTCAAACATTGAAATCATGAATTTAGGTAATCTAGGAGGTAAGATATAGAGAAATTTGTTTTTGAAAGAAGCTATTTTCAAAGCTCCAAGATGGCTGCCATAACAATCTCAGGAAAAATGGCAACATTGCTTTACTGATATGTTACATTATAAGGTTTCTTAAAATGTATAGTTTTACAAATCTCCGTCTTCATCCTACAAACTCATCTGGTTGAACTTAGTGGCCCTGACTAAGTGGCTTAAGAATTAACCATCTATATTGAGTCAAATAAAGCACAAAAAACAGTAAGCAAAAAAAAAAAAAGATATCACTCACAAAAACAACTAAATTAGTAAAATATAGTGATATAAAAGATTAAATCCAACATATAAATGATCTAAAATTAAGTAGTACTAATTTTTATATATTCACCCAATAAAATCATCTAAAATGTAAATAAAATAACTGCTTGGGAATTTCGTTCATGTTTTTGTTGTGATCTACATTTTAGTTTGCGACTGTAATTGGTTGATCAGAAAATACAGAATAAATATAACTAAATAAAGATAAGACATTTAATACTTGACAAAAGTATCAAATTATTAAAGACACAGTATTTCAAGCACCCTGTGACATACAGAGAATGCTACTGTTGAACTCTTTTAGAAAAAAATAAACACACACACACACACACACACACACACACACACACACACACACACACACACACACACACACCAAAGGCTTTGAAAATTGTTCCCAAAACTTTATCTTTCAAATAAATAAAACGTCTGTGTCAACTAAGACTCCCCAAAGACCTTTTATGGTAAATGAATGAAATGTAGGGGGGAAAAAAAATTACAACAGACAGCCACAATAGCAACAATCATAGCTGTGCCCAAATTGGTACAAACATTCAAACCTGGCACCCTCAAATGTTCATCCTTAAGCTCTAGAGAAGCAGAATACTGCAGAACTGACCATAAGCATACCTTAAATCCAACACAAAGTAGTTATCAATGTAGGGGACATATTCTTTCTCCTACTCCTGGTGTACATTTTTTGGCTTGGAATCAATAAATTTCAGTATCAAATTGAGAACTGAGTCATTCTTCATAATCTCTTATCATCAACTAACAACAGGAAACAAGGTGAGAGAAAAAGTTGTGCCTATCCCTCCACGTGAACCACTTTCCAAACTAATGCATCATACCTGTTCAAAGGCACATAAAACAAAACAATTAAGTGTTTGTTTCTGTAATATGCCTCTTTCCCACGCTTATGTGCCTATTCCTCCACGGGAACCACACTTTCCAGACTTAACAATGCATCACATCTTTTCACAGACACCTTCATAATCTTACATTTAAAAACTTGGTCCGTTTGGATAATTCTTCTAATGTTCAGTGTCAATTTTTTTGTATACTGACTGCATTCATACATGCTCACTATGAGTTGGAGACATTGTTTACATCATTGGAAGCGTGTTAAATAAAATCTGGTGATGATTATAGTTGAATTATGTTTTTTGTGTTAATATAAGAGAAGTTAAACCAGACCGGTCAAATTTGACCACGAACATCAAAGTAAGGGGGGGTGACACGAACACAATACAAGGGTTAACCCTCATATTCTTTTCTGCGCAGACTCTGGCTGCAAAACAGTACAATGGCTGCGCTTGTGGCGAGGGGCATTTTGGCTTTAAAACCATACAATTGGAAATGGTGGAGCCACGCTATCCACTGTACATACAGTCTATGGTGACTACAGAGTGTCAGCAAGCAGCAAGTGAGGACATACATTGAATAACAAAATATTCAATAAAGATGAGCCATGTCAGTTAGTTATGAGTGACAACGTGAAAGGATAACTGCTTGCACAAGTATCACGGACACAGTTGCAACCAATGTGGGTTTGGCAGCTCTGGGCTAACAGCTCTTGCATGAGGTAAATTTAGGGATTTTAATGGAGCCATTTGTTTACGAAACTCAAACCTGTCATGCTTGGCTGTGCTGAAAAAAAATGTGGTCCAAGACACTGTCGTTGCATTGTAAATGTCTTTCATTGCATTATTTGACCAAATTACAAACCTTCACCTGTTGAATGACACTTCTGTTATCTCCCTGATAATGTTGTATACACACACACAAACACACACACACACACACACACACACACACACACACACACACACATATATATATATATATATATATATACACACATTTAAATTATATCAGATATCTTAAGTAAAATGTAAATGACTACAGAACCATTCATTACAGTGTATGTGCTTAACCATCCTGTAGGCCTTTCTATCAGGCTCTGGATCCGACCTTTACAAAACAAAACGACATTAATTGCTACTCTTATGATAAAAGTAATTTGTGTTTGATATTGGTGCATTCTAAAAAAGAAAGAAAAAAAAGCAAAATATATATTCTTCTAATGTAAATTAATTTATTCACTGCCAAAAACTTTCTGTAGATGATTTAAAAGAACAACAAACTTGCAGTAATAGTATGAATTGTAATTGAAATACAGCCAGTGATGCATGATATTTAATTTAGCAGACAGATGAACAATAGCAACTTTCTCAAAACAAAATAAATACTTGGAAATTTCAACAGTTATATAACTCCTTAGTTGTTACCTAATGTGTCTATTTTTCCCCTGCAAGGTTATCTGAGAATAGAAGGAATGGACAGATATTCCTTTAATGCTTTGCACTTCTGTCGTTACGTCGGCCATGTTGGTTTTAGGAATTTATTAATTGCTCTTGCAATGACTTGCCAAACAGTGGCAGCGTATGCAGGCCACTGTAGCTGATGCGCAAATCAATCAATCAATCAAATCTTATTTAGAGAGCACTTTACATACAAAAAAATGTAGCAAAAAATGCTTTACATGTATAAAAACAACCCTTACCCATCCCCACCACATCGAGACTCCCGCAAAGCACATACAAACTTTCATAGACACCCCCCCCCCCCCCCCCCCCCCCCCCCCCCCCCCCCCCTCCATATTGCTATCATAGGCCCCCTCCCACCTGCCCAAGTTGATGTTCACCACTAGGCAGACACATCCCAGCCAGGGCCAGTCACAGGCGGAATGAAAAAAAAGTACAAACTTTAAAATTATAAGAAATATAAAGGGTTAGGGTTAAGAAACTAAATAGATAATAAAACTGCTAAAATATGATAAGAATAAGGTAATATAAATGAGTAAATTATTACAACAGTACAAATTGATATTTTGTCATAAATTACTTCTTGTTTGAAATGTGGTGCTAATCTGTCTGACAAAAAAACCTTAAAATCATTCATCTGACTCCATCCTCCTCTGTCTTCTTTCCGCCCAGTTTGCTAATGGGGAACAATCAGGAGGCGTCCTGGTTCTCAGATGAGCACAAATTTATTAACAATATGTCAAGAATATAGTTTCACAGAGATCTCTGGGTTCAAAATTAACACAGTCCTGACTACCACAACCAGTGCAGGGATCAGTTCCAAAAATCTGAGCCTTCTCTCCTGTCCCTTGAACCCTCATAAGCTAACTGATACACACACATGCGTGCGCACAAACACACACACAGAAAACAATAGAGATGCAAACATTAACATAAACATTAACATTAAACATTCATTAACATTAACTTCACTTGTGGTCACTAGGTGCTCCATGAAACCCCAGGACCCCCAGCCACCACTCAAGTGTCTTGCAATGCATACCACCATAATTAGCACATCTAAACAACAAGGTTAGTAAAGCATATTTGTATATTTTCGAAGGTGAAATTATGCATAAATAAGCTATATATTCTTTAAAGCACTACATGGATTCCACCTTTACATAGACTGGTGGAGATAGATAGATAGATAGATAGATAGATAGATAGATAGATAGATAGATAGATAGATAGATAGATAGATAGATAGTTAGATAGATGCAGATAGATGCATATCAGTGTTTAAAAAGTGTTGTTGTCATTAGTTGATGACTAACTGCTCATGCTTGGCTTTGATTTTCTTTCTCAAAGCAACATTTTCATGCTCCCTACATCCTGTTTGACAGCTTCTATGGCCTGTAGGCCACAGATGGCAGCTTGCTGTGCATGCTGTACAATGAGAGACAGTGAAATGTCTCACCAATTCAATTCAGGCTTCAATCCAGGCTTGTTCATTCTCTGAATCACTTTCTTCTTCTGCTTCTTTCTAAAATAAAGATGTTGGTTTGTTTTCTACCTTTATTTATCCTCTTTTCCTCCACTTCCTTTAATCTCTTTAAATCACATTTCAAATGTCTCTGAATAAATTCTGCCTCACAAATAAACCTGTCAGTGACAACACTTGTTGGAAAGTGACCCCGTTCTTTTACTTCCTTCTGCTTCATTATTTAGTTACTTCAATCAGAGGAAAATGGTTTAACATGGTTCCAGTTCAGAAGATTAAAGTGTGTGCTGAAGCCTGCATTATGACACTAGGTTTACATTTACAACATGATACAGGACAGAAATAAATACAGTTTAAGAAGCAGAAAGTCTACTGACCACACATGGAGAATCAAATCAAATAGAAACACCACTGGCTCACAACATACAATAACTTCCATCCATGCACCCTAGTAGGATATGAGCTAAATTTCTTGCCTATGAATTCTGTAATTTAGCATTTTAAGCTTGACACTTTAGTTTAGCTGGACATAGTTTTCATTTGATAGCTAAAGGAGAAGCATTGTCCGAGTTAGCTGTTTTTGTTGTTAGCCTGCTAGCTCAGTAAACAAGTTGAGCACAGGTGTTGTTAACTGCAGGACTCAACAGGAGCAGGACAGACTGAGCTGTTCCAAGCTAAATTAGCTTCTGGAGGCTATTATCTGTGCTACTGCTGACCACTACCTTGTTGTCTTTTTAGCTCCTCTTGATTCTTTTTTTTAATTTTGTTTGTCTTCATTTTGTTTTTCTTTATTGTCTTCATGGAGCCAAACTGAAAACACAGATCCCAGGAACACACTGGCAGCCAGGAGATAAACAATGAAGTAAATCCGGTTCAGTTTTTTGGTCTTTGTGGTCCAGTAGCCGGGCTCCTCTTCTTCCTTCCTGCTGCTGAGAAGCAGAACCACTGTCTTCAAAACCTCCCTCAGCTCGTTGTTCAGACTCTGTAAATCCTGGATCTCCTGGGTCAGCCAGCTGCTGCTGCCCTGAAAAAACATACCACGGCATATTAGAGCAGTTAGAGGAAGGCTTTAAGATGACACAGACAGTTACACTACACACTAGAAAAACAATTTCAGAATAAATTGTGCTGTGAATGCAGAAAACTGAAGCAGCTTACGCTGAAATGCTATTGCAGAATGCTGAAGATGAATGACTGAAGACATGTCTGAAAATGGTTGAATGAACTTTTGAAAAGCTTGTGCTAAACTGCTGAATGCGGAATGCTGCAGAAACCTGTCATGAGCTACTGGATGAAAAGACAATGAATGGATGAATCAATGGGATTAATAACTTAATTTAGAAGTTTAAATGGCTGAATGTTTAAAACATGAATAAATGATTAAATGAATGGATGGATGGATGGATGAAATAAAAGGAAAATCTGTGAAAATCATGGGTTCAAGAAGTTTAAATAGGACTCTGATCCAAGTGGCAACATCCGGTCTGAAAGCACACGACAACACTGAGGTGCTTATATCTGCTGTTTCTCGAGTGTCTGCTTGAGGCTGGCTGTGGACGCACAGGAATTCACACACACACACACACACACCAAACCAAACAAACAAAAAAAAAACAGCAGAAACAAACTGCCAAACAGTTCATGCTGGGGGATGTTGCAGGCAGCAGAATGTTCTGGCAAATTTGCCAATCTTGGTGTTCTCTGGAAAATGCCATACGTTCTGCACGGTGCTGGGCTGTAAGCACAACCTCTAACTGTGGACGTCGGGCCCTCATACCTCCCTCACGGGGTCTGTTTCTGACCCTTTGAGCTGACACATGCACATTTGTGGCCTACTGGAGGTCATTTTGTAGGGATCTGGCAGTGCACCTTCTGTTCCTTGGTCCTGCTGCTGGGTTGTTGCCCTCCAGCGGCCTCCTCCATGTCCCCTGATGTACTGGCCTGTGTCCTGGTAGCGCCTCCATGCTCTGGACACTACGCTGACAGACACAGCAAACCTTCTTGCCACAGCTCACATTGATGTATCATCCTGGATGAGCTGCACTACCTGAGCCACTTGTGTGGGTTGTAGACTCAGTGTCATGCTACCTGTTGTTTATTCCATTTGTACAACAACATGTCAAATTGATTGTCAATCAGTGTTGCTTCCTAAGTAGACAGTTTGATTTCACAGAAGTGTGATTGACTTGGAGTTACACTGTGTTGTTTAAGTGTTCCCTTTATTTATTTTTTTTGAGCAGTGTACATTTTTTTGGAACACTTTTTGGTAACATATGCTGCAAATGCATTGCTGCCTTCACAGCAATGATTCAACCCTGATTGGAATTGAGGGTCATGAGCAAAATGTGCAGACTTCCATCAGTTAGCAACAACAAATCAAGAACTGCTTTCAAAGGCCTCTACATCTGCTCTCTTGCTGTTTTCTAAAGCTCAGTCAGAGTTTGTTCTAGGGGCTCTGGATCTATGGGATAAAGAGAACATAGAGCAGAGAAGGATCACAGCAGTTTGACAGAAATACAACTTCATGCTGACCTCTTTCACCTCTGGCAGCAGCTCAGGAAGCGTCTCAGCAGGGGACTGGTCAAAGACATGCACACAAGGTATGGATTTGTCCATGTCTGCAAAGAATCATGGGACAGCTTAGAGCCTGAACAAAGAGACAACAGCTTAAATTAGAGAAATTGCATTTCCTTGCAGCTAATACGTTAAAATGCAGAAGCTGAGGAAAGAAACTGTGAAATAAACTTGTCATAAGTACTGAACAAAGCTAGAAATGTGAAATGGAAGAAAGAAAAAGCAGAAGAAATTATAACTGTGGTAGAAATAATGGTTAAAGTAGCTAAGGATGAAGAAAAGGTAGTTTGAATAGTATTAGTTTTTATAACAAAATTCAAATAATAGGAGAGCAAGCAAAGTAAGCTTAAGTAAGAGTATATGGTTCAATCAGTAAAGTAGAAATAATGCTATCAGTGCATGCAAAGGTACCTTTGTGTGTGTGTGTGTGTGTGTGTGTGTGTGTGTGTGTGTGTGTGTGTGTGTGTGTGTGTGTGTGTGTGTGTGTGTGTGCGTGTGTGTGTGTGTGTGTGTGTGTGTGTGTGCGTGTGTGTGTGTGTGTGTGTGTGTGTGTGTGTGCGTGTGTGTTGGTTCTAGGCAGATTAAAAAATAAATATTTCTACGTCACACAGTTGTGTGGTTACCATGGTGATGAAGATGATGATGCATCAAGAGGTGATGATGCATCAAGGAGACATTGGAACTCCTCTGTGTCCATTGATTTAAAGCAGGAGTATTAGATTAGACATGGGTCTGAAAAACCTGCCTTGGTCGAGACTGTGATAACTCGAAGAAAGAGGATTGGTTAGTGAGAATTTCAAGACTCTAATGCAGCGGTTTTCAAAGTGTGAGGCGCGCCTCCCCTGGGGGGCGCCAAAGAGTTCCAGGGGAGGCGCGAGATGAGGAACAAAAAAAAAAGCACAAAATAACAATAAGAATAAAAAAATGTCTGAACTAGCACTGAGCCGAACGTTGTAACAGCAGTCCCCCTTCACTCTAGCTGAAGATGTTCCGTACTCTAGGAGCTGAGGTTTGAGTGAGAAACCTAAAAAGTTTATGTTGCCTAAACTGTAAAATCTCAAACACTGTTAAAGATAACTAAGAGTATTGTCATACATGACTATATGAAACATTTGTGAACATTTTAAAGCAAAAATGGAGTCTGTAAATGGAAGCGTGCTGAAGTTTTAACATCTCAAAATGAAAGAAAATTCAGGGGGGACAGTCGAAGATTCCCATTCAATCGTTGTGGGATTTTTTCGTGAATAACTCAGCCAAAAATTCATGAAATGATGAGAAAAGTTATACCACACCATTCCCGATCAAACCCCACGTTTTGATAGATATTTTGTCAGGGTCCTCTGAAAGCCCTAGGAAGAGAAGCACACTGAAATTTTGTCTGGGAGATGAAGAAATTGATGAAGAAGAAGAAATAAAAGAGAGGGACAAATGGAAGAGCTTGTGGCAAAGCTCGTCCCAGGCCTGAGCCCCTAAAAAAGTAAAAGAACAATATGTTGAAATGCTAAACCAAAATTTCTAAATAATGATAGATTCTACATGAGGAAGATCTGGAGAAAGACTCTGCTGCTCCACAAATGAAGCAGCTGTCTGTTTCCTCCTCTCAGTCAGAAAGCTTTCTGTTAATATTGATGTTAGTTGAGCTGAATCTCACCTCTGAAGCACTCATGGACTTTTCCTGCTTGGTCCCTGCAGTCCTCATCCAGGCTTTGGTCTTTATCTGCCTCTTGGTCCTGGGACACATGGTCCTTTTCCATCAGGTACATCATCAAAATGGTCTCCAAGAGGCTCAGCATCATCAGAGTAAAAACCCCGATACAGTAGACGGCTGAAAGAAGAAAGCAGTGACAGAAAGAGCAAAGCAATCAGTGAGCTCACAGTGAGTTAGTAGGTGCTGCTAAAGATCCATCAGTTAGTGCAGGACTCTGAGCTCCTTTACCTATGAGTGGGATCCGGTCTGAAGAAGGAGGCAGAATATCATTCAGAATCAGCTGCATCACTGTGACAGCCAGCAGCACAGTCACCTTGAAGCTCAGCTTCTCACCTCCACTTTCTGAGATCAGGAAGGAGGCCAAGTCCAGACACAGGAAGAACAGGACAGGGACTATGAAGTTGGCCACATAGAGACCTGAACGCCTCTTTATGGTCATCTGTGAAATCATGGTTAAGATCAGGTTGGTCTTTTTGTTCCAACACTTCAGTTAAGAAAGCTGAACAGTCTTTGTGCCCATTGCATATCAATGAGCTGTTCAATCAGCAGGTTAGCATCATACAGGTTACCATAGAGTCAAAGTCTTTGTTTAATGCTTACTGTTTCTCTCTTTATAGACTGAACTACACTAAACTCAGTAAGCAGTGGGGACAGTTTGGCCATTTCAAAGCAACATCAGTGTTTGGAACCAAACTAGTGGAAAGGAGAAAAACTGGAGCTTTCCAGGATGAGGGGAGCTGAACAGGTGTGTGTTGATCCAAACAAGCAACGCTCTGCAGTTGGACTGAAGCTGTAACATAGAAGAGGGGCTCAGCACACGCTGCTCATTGAGAAGCAGCTGGTGATGCAGATCAATTCATGCTTTAATGTCAGTCTCAAAACTCCAAAAAGAACGCAATTTTTTTGCTCATAAGTTTATAGGGGGGAAAAGGCATGAGAGATGTCTGAAAAGTCACTAAATATAGCTCTATTTGGGACATCAAAAGTATAGCGTTCTTTGATCTCTGAAAATTATACGATTTCTCGAGGTGGAGGAAATTCCTGGATCATTTTTGTGATTGGGTTACTCTAATTATTCGAGGAATTGTTTCAGCCCTACTCTGCAGCAGTCCATGTTGTTCAATCAGTAGAATCAACATGTGGATAGAGTCTGGCCTGTTTGGAAGAGATACATCAATAGGCTCTATGAAAATATGTGTGTGTGTGTGTGTGTGTGTGTGTGTGTGTGTGTGTGTGTGTGTGTGTGACTTCTACTATTGGTACTTACTCTGTAAACCAGCATGCTTGAGGGGAAGTGAAAAATTTTGAGCCCTGTAGTTTCCACGGTTACGTTCATGAGGAGCCACTCCGACTCAGTCTTCATGTAATCACGAGTAAAATTTAATATGTATTCACCAGGCAAACCTGAAAGAAGCTTCATATGGTGCACTGATGATGGAGAAAGAGAGAAAAGTGTGAGTATTTTCTTCCAGTTCTCACAAAGACAAGGTGTCTGGTCTTGGACTCCAGACCCTTTGACCTTGGTGAACTGTTCTGGATGTGTTCATTTTAGTCACTTTTTCCAGAGGGGATCAGAAATGGCTGCAGGGGGAAGTAATGGAAGAAACTGGACAGACCTTTAACCAATCAGAGCCAAGCAGCATGTGACCCAGGGTAACTCAGAGCAACTCAAAGCAACTCAGAGGAACTTAGAGCAACTCAGGGCAAATAAGGGCAACTCAGAGCGTTTCTGTAAAAAGTGTTGAAATTGTCTGTCAGTGAATGAGAAAGTTGAGCAGTTGAAAGAAAAGGGTCCGTCACAGATTGAACAGAACGTAGAGAGAACTTTAAAGATTATTTTCTATAAACACTATCAAAGTGATGTCCTCACTCTCTGTAAACTCCATCAGATTCTTTAGAAACCTCAGAGTAATCAAACTTCTGCACTCATCTCTAACCCCGAGGGCTCTTTCTATGCTCCCTATGTTGTATTAGTTTTTAAGAGACAACCCAAAAACTCAAGAACTGTACAGCAGCTTGCACAGCAGCCCTGTGCATCTTAGAGTGCCAGGTGACCGACATGGCTTTTCTGAAACTACAAGATTAGCCCTGAGTACAGGGGATGAAGCTAGACAACAACTAATGGGTGAGCTTTCTGAATGTTATAATGTTGCTGTTTACAACAATAAGACCTTAAAAGAACTCAAGAGTTTGAGTAACATTTCCACATTTGACAGTTGACATTCATGTTTGAGGCTAGCCTTGATAGAAATAACTTGGAAACTTGGAGGAAATTTAACTTGAGACGACATTTTTTTTTAAATTAATTTATTTATAAAGGGACCATGTACAGTACAAACATCAATTGGTGTTGCAACAGAAGTTTCTATTATGAACTCAAAACGGAAAACTGTTGCACAACTTCCAAATATGTAAGTAGAACAGCCAATCACCATGTTGTACTGAGGAAAGGAATGTCTTTCCAATCATCTGTTACAGAAGGAACACTAACACTAGGATATAAAAGATGCTGCCTCTGCCTTGGGGAAAAGGTTTTTGGGCCTTTGAGAGGAGTTTTTTTTTAGGCTGTTAGAAGATTGAGAAGGGAGAGGTGGTCATTGGAGCTGAGTGTGGGGAGACTGGAGTCGGTTGGCCCACTTTGTTCAAAATGGCTTCCTTTGAATAAAGATTTGGATTCAAGCTGACTGAACTCCTTGGCTGATTGAACTCCACATCTCTTATTTTTCAACAGTCGACGATCAAGGTCTTAGAAAATTCAGTGATGAACTGTTCAGGCAGAGGAAATTGGGCACACCCAATGGGAGGCCCCCAAAGCACTGGGAAAAAAAGTTACAATGGGGAGGGACAACTGCTCTGATCAATTCTACATTTATGAATATTTGAGACAATGTTAAGCCGTCTGTCACAGCTTTGATATGTCAACATCATCATTACATTTTTAGGATCAAATCAAATCTGAGATTTTACTTTCAGTTATGGAGCCAGCTAACAAAAAGATAAATATCTGCAGCGCTCAGCTCATGGCTAAAAATAGTCAGTCAGCTTATGTGTGATGGAGGCCAGCTGGATGCTGACAGGGTTAAGAGTTGTCTTTTACTTATGAATCAATAACAGCCAAGACATAAAACTTAATCCTACTCTACCCTTAAAGAAATAAAAAACAATAAATTAAACGTCAAGAAATAAATTGACTTAAAGTCAAATGATAATGAAGATGAAAAGATGGAAATATCTCTAACTGTAAAATGAATGAAAGAAATGTGTTTTCTACACGTCCAAAGGTCCCACACAGTCGTAGTTTAGGCTCAAACAAACAGATGGTTGTAATAAATAATAGACATGAGAAAAAAAGTCAAATGTGGAGCATGTTTGGTCCCTGATCCCAAGAATCAGAGATTTAGGGCTCTAATTTCGTGGCGCAGCGCAGGGGGCGCAAGCCTGGCGCAGCCTGCGCAGTGCTAATTTCGTGCAGCGCACCGCTGTGCGCTGCCAATTTGACAATTTGGTAGACCGTCTGCGCAGAGATGGGTGTGACGGCGCACCAGGGGGAGGTGTTGGCAGATTCATGTTGGCGCAGTGACAATTTCATGCCAAAAAAGTGCGCTGAAAGCTCACCAGCTCCAACCTGGTCTATCCTCGGCGCAAGGCGGAGCGCACCCCACGCAGCTGTAATTTGGTGACAGGCGCACATGTGCGCACATGTCATCAAAGCCTCAGAGGCAGGTTTCCAGAGTGTCAGGCACATTTTGATGCAGTAAACAATCACAGCAATCACTATTTAATGTAACTGTCTGAACCAGCAGATACATTTATATCTATATTAACTGTCCCGTCACATCTGATGTCAGATTGAAGCCGTTTGTCATAATGGAAAGTTAACCTGACGGCAGCTGGAAGTTTGATGCACATCTTACAATTAAACAATAAACAGCCTTAACATCTGATACTGAGTATATATCTGGTTCTCTCATTTCATTAAATTCAAAGAATAGAGGGAGAGAAAAGAGGAAAAAAAAACAGACAAAATAAATGTATGTCACTCAGGATTTACCCGTGATTTCCCATATTTCTCTGTTTTAGTCTTTATTTTTAACATGATCTAAAAAGATGGAGTACATTATTGTAAGGAGGATGAGGTGGAGACACTGGGAGAGTTTACAGCGTATCACCAAAGGCTCTGCTTGGCGATGACAAACCAGGAGTGCAGGTGGATTAAAAGTATTCTAAATGGATAAGCCAGCTGTGTAACTGTCTCTTCATTTTTTACTCCGAATAAAGACAAAGGAACGGATTAAATCTGTCCCGGGAGCTGGCCCACAAGGTGACGCGCGTCGTGTCCTCCGATGCGCCCCGCTGTCCATTGACCTGCTGCAAGGAGAGCGGCTCTGACCGTCTCCGCTACCAGCACTCTCTCCGCGGTGCTGTGGATCAGTCAGACCAATCAGACGCTGCGCCTCAGTCGCAGGGCATTTAAAGGCGAGGAGAGGCGCTCATTTGATTGGTGAAAACAGCGCTCGGCTGTGTTAAACCCACTCACGGCTTTTCTCCTCCCTCTCTGCCATTTGCGCGGAGGGAGGCGTGGACGCGCAGCTCTGCGCTCATGTGCGCCTGTACTGCGCCTCTCTTGGCAATGCAAGAAACTTGCAAAGTGCACCGGTCACGCCCTGTGCGCACGGCGAAGGCCGGCTCAGGGCAAGTGCGCCTGCGCCTGCGCCTGCGCCTGGTCTACGAAATTAGAGCCCTTAATGTTAAAAACACAAACATTCAGAGTTATACTCACACTCATGTTGGATTGACTTGAATGTTAAGTTGCAGATCTGAGTGTCAAAGGGAAATCTGTAGAAATCCATCTTACAGGTGCTGACCAGCACCATGCCACTCTTTTGATTTATCCATCCATTAAACCTCATGGTGAGATACTGAGTGTTAAAGAGCTTATCTTTGTTTGTTCTGAAAGAGACAAAAAACAAGTGACTCAATAAGCATGTTGTGGATTCAAACTGATGAATCATTGGATGAAAAAGTCTCTTTGTGTTTTTGTTTGAAATGAAGGCCAACAGTTTGAACAAACACATACCTGAGTGGATATTCAGAGAAACATTTCAACTTTTTCATCTTTTGAGTCAAATGAAGCTCTGAGCTCATCTCAGTGACAAAACAAAAACACTTTGACGGCACAGACTGAGCCCTAATACCTCAGACAGCAGCATGGACACATGGAGAGAGGACAGGTGCAGAGGGACTTGGTACAGATCTGTGTCCTGGTAAACTCTGGATGTGGCTTTCAGTACCACCAGTCTGTCATCTAGATAAGATCTTCCTACAAGTTCAAAGGGGGACCTTTAGAACTGAATAGACTTGTAGTCAAGACCACCTTAACCGAGACCAAGACACTACCAAGGCAAAGGGTATCAAGACCAAGACAAGACCAATACCGAGACCAAGACAGACCAAGTCAAGACCATAATCAGATTGAGACCAAGACCGAGACCGAGACCGAAAAAAAATGACTTTTGTTGGAGTTAACACTAACCACAATTTGCACGAGTTGTAGAAAAAAAGGACTGTACTAGGCCGCTCAATATAAATATTATATCTTATAATTTCGACTACAGGCAAAACAATACAAAGACTGTGCATGTCTTCTGTGATTGGCTATTGTGTGCTGGTAAAGATTGACATGACTACTGACCACAAACTAATATGCAGTCAATCATGACATTTATTTAGTCAAAAAATCCATAGGAACAAAACTGTACACAAAATACACAGGCACGTTTAATCAAGTGCAAATAAAAATACTATACAAAAATGCTCAAATGTTCAAATCTTTACATCAAACTGCATTTATAAGAGGAAGAATTGTTATCCATGTTCCTTCACCTTGGATGAGTGCAATGGCATCCTGTAACAGTACTAAACAAAAATCCTACACTCAAAGCTGTTCATCGAAGTGCACATTTATAAAAGAAAGAACAAGTGATAACAAGGTTCTATCACTTTGGATGAGTGCAATGGTATCTGATAACAATACTATCAATAGCAAGAACAATAGAACACAGACACCACGAAGAAAGAACAGAAAGATGGATTACTGAATTGAAGATTAATCAAAAACTGTAGAATAGGCATTCTATATCATGTATGCATTTTCCTGTTGAGTAAATGTGTCCTCTGTGTGTGTTTGCATCTCTATTGTTTTCTGTGTGTGTGTGTGTGTGTGTGTGTGTGTGTGTGTGTGTGTGTGTGTGTGTGTGTGTGTGTGTGTGGTGGAGGGTGGAAGCATGTCAGTAGTATGGGTATGAGCGTGCTTACTTGATGATGAATAGGAGGCAGTATTTCTGTGCTGGTTTGCGCATGTGTGCATGAAGAGAGAGAAAGCGAGAGACACAGACAACAGTTCACATTTTAAAACAGCTGTTGATTGCACTTCAAGAAAACTAAAAACTGCAACGTCCTATGGCCTTGCAGTGCTCGATGAGGTCTCATTAGAAGTCCTCCTCTGCTAAAAACTCTCTCCACTGGGGCAGACGAGGCAGGGACAGAGAGGACTTTTAAGGCAACATTGTGAAGAGTGGGAAAACGCTCTTGGTTTCTCAACCAAAAGGTCAGTGTTGTTAGCTGCTGGGATTGACTTATTAGCCCCAAAGTGAGACTCAAACATGTCCCTGTGCTTAGACTGCTGTGCAGCAGGTTTGTGAAATTGGTGGCCTTAGCAATGGCTCTTGCTATTGCCTTTACTTCTTTCATGCCATCGTTAACTACCAGTTGGAGGGAGTGAGCAAAGTAAGACAAACCTTCGCCTGATGACCACGGCTGTTGAAAATTTTCCATGTCCTCCCACATATTTTTGTCATCAAGTTCATCACTGTCACTGTCAGGTTGCTCTGACTCTGGTATTCTCACTTTAAAGGTCTGCTTCATATTGGAGGCGTTGTCTGTCAGAATGTAGCTTATTTTGTTGCCGACGCCATATTCCTCAACAATTTCATCAAATGCTGAGGCGATTCATTCACCACCGTGCTTCCCTGTAAAACGCTGACAGTCTAGCAAAAAGGATTTCAAACTGTAGGATTCCTTGTCCTTCCAGGCAATATGTGCAGTAACTGCAAGAAAGGAGCGAAGCCTCCTGTCGGACCAGAGGTCAGTTGTAGTGCAACACTTGGCTGAGCTTCCAGCGCTTTGATGATGTCATCCTTAACCCTACCTACTAGATAAGGTATCTGCTTCTCAGTCAGGCTGGTCCTAGACACAGGAGTGTATTTACAATCCATGACAGAAAGAAAGTTTCTGAAGTTCATATTTTCCACCAGGGACAGGGGCAGACAGCATCCAATGACAAGATCCTGGAGGATGGCTTGTGTAATGGCCAGTTGCCTGGTTGAATGTGGGGCATATAAGTGATGTGTTTGTGCAAAGGATGATATCGATGACTGAGTTGTGTCCGTCATTGTTACTGGTGGAGATCCTGCTTTGTACTTCAAGTACCTGCAAAATAGGAAAGAAGGAGTCTGTAAGTCACCTGTTCACAGTCAAACCACAACAAACTATCTTACAAGTAATATTAAATTTAAGTTAACAGTCTAAAAATCAGATCTTGTATAATAAAAACAGTTTCCGAGCCAGAATGACACATTAAAAGAACATTACACACAACTGGTTGGAAAATGTTACCCTAATTATCTTTTACCGCATGGGGGAGAACACATATAAGGAAACAATACTAAATTCCATAAATGATCTTTTTGGTCATGCTTAGTAGGTTTTCCCTCAAAAAGTTAAGGACAGATAGATGACGACTGACTGTATAGTTATATTATTTAAAATATATCATTAGCTGTGTTTCTATCACAATTTTCTACAAACTCAAAGGAAAGTTATTCAAGAAGTAGGAAAAGTAGCGTCTCTGAGTGGTTATGGCAATGTTTTGAATTGTTTAGGGCAGGTATCTCAAACTCGTGCCATGAAGGGCCAAGAGGCTGCAGGTTTTCTTTCCACGTGTTTGAGATCCCTGGTTTAGGGGCTTGCCGTAATTGTACAGTCGGCCATGAGCCTAAACGTAACTTTTCCACTCTCGTGGTGTTTGAAGAACATTTGTCTGCTAGTATTCTGAAATTTGGTATTTTGGGTATTGTTAATAGATTGTAACTGTGAAATGTTTCTGTCGAAAGTCTGTTTCAAAACCAGAGTTTTATTGATGCATGCCAACCGCTAGCATCTAAATGCAGTTTCCTGTATACATTAGCTTCAAGCAAGTGTATTTTGCGTAACTGTTATCCATCTGGTAAGCTAAGATAGCTGGAGCATATTAGCCAGAACGAGCTTACCTTTCTCTGTGTTTTCGTTCCAGGTGTCTGGTAAATGTTGATGTGGTCCCCGCTGTCTCCGTTAAACACACTTTGCAAAATTTTCATTTGGCAGAATGTTTCTTCTTTTTTTGTTTTTTCACAAACAAATTCTTCATGTTCTGTAAAACCAAACCTGACGACTGATGAGTTTGCTGACATGCTGCATTCTCCTCGGTTGATTTCTGTGCAGTACAGGAGGAGTAGGCTGCGCGCTAACGTCATCAAATATACATAAATGTCATTGGTTGGATTTAAAGGGTGCGTAATAATAATGATGTTTCATTAACCTTGTGCTGCATTTAATAGGCAGTGTGTCTGGCTATTAAATGTTGCAAATCCCTCCAAGACCACAATGACAGTCCGAGACCCATCGAGACCCGAGAGACCCGAGACCAAGACAACACCGAGACCAAAGACGGTCGAGACCGTGACAAGACCGAGACCATAAAAAAGTGGTCTCGAGACCAGTCTCGGGATCGAGACCGGCCTCGAGAACTACAAGCCTAGAACTGAAACACCAGTACATCTCTGCTCTGGCTTGATAATACACATTCTTGCTTTAAGTGGATCTATTCAGACCTGTTCAATCCTCTTTGTCTTTAGAGCTTGTCTCCCTCTATGTGTTGATTCAATTAATCCATTTACAATAAAGCAGGATGAAAACCAGCACAGGCTGAGTCTCCTCCATGCTAACAGGCTAACTGTAGCGTCACATTGGATCAAGGCTGCTTTCCAAACCACATTGCTTTCTGCTGACTGCTGTTTTATGTAGTATGTAGTATGTAGTATGACTGTTCTGTTGGGTCTGTTTTGTAGTATACTAGTCAGGTTTTCAGTTTTGGATACAGGTAATTAATTTCTTTTGCCTTTATAAGAAATGCACAACACAAAGTTTGTGTAGATCTTAACATTTTATTGATTTTGCTAATCATATCACAGCAGAATTTTCATATATGATTTTTAATCTTGCACCAAAAGTTGATTTGTTTAGAACAAATAGATCTGGCAGGGGTTTTTATTTTTAGAGCTGATGGAAAAAAAATCCATATAACCCACGTATGGAAAAAGAAAAGTGAATTAGTGGTTTACAAGTGTTTCTTTCCCATCACTTCACTTCAATCTCATGGATTGTCTAACATTAATGTTGTTGTGTTGTAGTTTTAAAGCTGACTCATTCCAGTATATTGCGGTAAGTCACCAAAACCTGCCACCTGCCAAACATTGTTCGCACCTTGCATTATGGGAAACAGTATGCCAAGTAGACTGGTCTGTTGCATACTGAGACATTTTTCTGGATCAGTAGGACATAAGGGGATTGTCGGCATACTGCAAATTTTGCAAGTTTTTGCATACTGCCTACTACAGACTGAATTTCAGCCAAAATAGTAGGTACTGCTAGTGTAGTATGTGGTTTGGAAAATAGCCTTTGGCTGTTTTCGAATTTCTTCAGTTAGAAGAAAACGGAAGTTGGCTACGGCTGACTTTTTTTCCCAAAAAAACTTTATTGAAAATGTAGAAAATAAACAAACCATGAGTAACTTATCTGCAAATATATTGCCAGAGAGAGCATTTTATATTAACTTTCAGTGGTGGAGATGATGAGGGTTTAAAGATAAAAAAGAAATGGCTCTTATATTTATATTCCTCTGCTACTCCGGTTGTTGTTGCTCCACTCTCTGCCATTTTCACTTCTGATATGGGACCAGGCGCGTTGCATTGTTGGTAACAGTATGCGAAGCAGACTGGTCCGATGCATACTGTGGATTTTTCCCGATTCAGTATATCATCCGGGTGTTTTTCTCATACTACAACTCTGACATTTGTTCGCATACTGCATACTGCATACTGCATACTGCATTTTGGTCGAATCAGTAGGCACTGCTAGTATAGTATGCGAATTCGAAAACAGCCCTTGTCTTCCTCTTCTTCTTCTTCTTCTTCTTCTTCTTCTTCTTCTTCTTCTTTTTGTTCTACTTCTTCTACTTCTTCTATTTCTTTTGGGTTTATTTGGTGGTTGGCAAACAACAAAATGGTGCATTTCCACCACCTACTGGTAAGGAGTGAGGACCAGATTATCTAATACTAACACTTGAACAAACGAAACAAAAATAAAATAAAATAAAATAAAATAAAATAAAATAAAGGGGGAAAAAAAGATTCTATCAGCTTTGTTGGACATACTGAAATAATATCTCAAGATACTTACTCTCTGACTCTTTCTGTGGAATTTAGATAATATCCAAACACACATTTTCTCTCCTAAGAGCGCAAACTAACTGCTCTCTTTTGGTTTCAAATCCTTGACAGTGCATTACAACATGCTCCACTGTGTCCTGATGGTCACAGTTATCACACCTTCCACTTTCATGCTAAGCTATTCTAAATAAAGTTCTGTTTAACCAGTGTGTCCAAATCTTAATCTTGATGTAATTTTTTCACTTTTCCTAATTAAACTTGCTCTTCTCATTTTCCCAACCTTCCGTTGTGCTCTATAGTACCACCTCCTGGTTCCTTCTTCCTCCCATTGTTTTTGCCACCCTTCTTTTAATCTCATCTTTACTATATCCTTCACCTCTATTCCACTGCAACCCACTGCTTTGTCTACTTGGTTGTAGTTTGTTACCTTTTCCCCCCTGTCTGTCTGTTCATTTCCTCTGGTCACTACATGTGCAGGTACTTATAAAAACAGGACTGTGATTCCTATCATGTGAATCCTGTACAGTGTTTGCTTCATTTCCATTAAAATATCTGGGCGGCTGTCATAATGGTTGTGTTGCAAGCTGATAAGGGATGAACTGGAATCTAAGCAAATAACTGATCTTAACAGTCTTGTATCTTCTATCCACTGTGTTGCTAGTAAAACTGCTACCACTTCCCCCGTGTAAACTTATAAACCCTCACTGATTCTCTTCCCCACTTTGATTTGATACTCTGGTACCGTAAATGTGACTCCTACTCTGTTAACTGTTGGAGCATGGGGAACTATCTGATAATACTGGATCCGTGTTTTTGACAGAGCTAAACTTGATGCACTCAACAAGGAGCTGCAGGGAAAAGAGCCACACCTGTCCCATATTACCAACACAGTGAATATGTTCAAGGAAAACAAAGGTTTATAACAAAAACTGAAAAAGTTTGGTCAGAAAGCCATGTGAACAGAGCTTTTTCTGCTGTGGAGGACATGAAGACAAACTTACACCTCTTCAATGGTTAAATCTGGTTTCCACAACAGCTCAGCAGGAAAAATGATCTCATAAGTCCTACAGAAACCTTTTGGTTCCCAATTGATGAATTCATTTTCCCATTCCTGAAATGAACAACATGTAAAGTTCAGTTAGTTGAGTCACATGGTCTTTTAACAGAGAGGTGGTTTTTAAGTCAAACAAAAAGTCATTGGAGTGAACTCACCATCTTTATCCATAAGTAAGTGACTAATTCCTGTTCCTTTTCTTTCTATGAGAAGAGTAAAAGTCCTGATCAAGCACCAAAGGTCAGATAAGCTTACATTTAATTATTATCAATGCCAGCAACAGCTTTAAAAAAACATCAGCAACAACAAAACTGAAAAAAACTAAGTCATGTCAAAGAAGAAGCAGGACAAATATAGGCTCATTACCAACAGGTTAGTCACATGACTGATTCTAAAAGGGAGCCTACAGAGAGGACTTCATCATCTACACAACATGATATCATGAGGGGATCAGAAAATCTGGAGAAACCTCTGAAAAACAGGGACAAGGACCAAAACCAAGACCAGACCTCAGGCAGCTCTGCATTAAAAACAGACATGACTCTGTCGAGGAGATCACTGCATTAAGAAAAAACAGACATGACTCTGATTTGGAAACCATCACATTCTTTTTTCTTTATATTTTCAAACTTTTGGTAAATAAAAAATAAAATAAAAATCTTTCTCTAATAATGTATTGAAATTAAGTTGACAACTTTAAAAAGTTTCCACCAAGCAGCAACCTCTGGTCTAAGAATACCAGACAATGCGTAAGTGCTAAAAACCTGCTGTTTCTCCAGTGTCCACTTGAGGCTGGCTCTGGAAGTACCAGAAGTCACATACACACCAAGCTTAACAAAGTTGTTTTCAAAGCAGAAATTAACCTATTTACAGCCTGGATTAATAAAAAAAAAAAAAAAAAAAAAAAAAAAAAACGCCTCCTGTCTGAATTGCTACTTTTACTATCGGCACACAATGTACAGGGGGTGATTTTTTTTTCTAACTAGGCAGTTTAGGATAAGGATATAAGGATATCCTGAATTTCCCCTCGGGGATAAATAAAGTATTTTCTATTTCTATTTCTATTTCCATTAAGATTGCAAGCTCACCCAATCAAAGGCACAGCACGTCATGTGACTGACAGGTGCCCTTAAGCTGTACGCCAAGCCCTTGCCACATTCAAGCCGATGTGCTTCATTCTCGTTTCAGAAACAGACGGGTGATTTTCCGGGAGACCATGTCCATGGTTTCCACAAACATTTGAAAATGTCAATTTATTATTCAGTTTTTAACAGATGGGGGCTCTGTGAGCTCTAGAATCTGGACTTGCTCATTGGTCCATGGTCTGACTAAATACAGAGTGAGTTTGAGACCTAAAAAAAAATAAAAAAGACGGCATACGAGACAGAAGCTAAACCATTTGTAAGCTATGCAGAGCTGCTCTGAAGTACACTGGTAGCACAAAAAATCTTGACCAGCATGCAACAAGAAAACACAGAGACAAGTTTGGCAAATTCCTGAAGCCCCATAACAACGAGCAGGAGCATGCTGCTTCAGCTGGCACACAGCGGGTGAAGGGTAACATTATCATTAACTTTTATGGGCAACTCAGCCACAATTCAGCTTGAGGTAAGGGTATCACAACATCAATAGCCTGTTTTATCGCTAAGGGCTTATGTCGGTACAATATAGTGGAAGACGAAGGATTTCAGGACTTGATTCATACGTTAGAGCCCAGGTACAAGATATATAGAAAGAATTGACACATGCAGAGCAAGTTAGAGTTGCAACCGATCCCTGGACGTCATGTTTCACCAAGTCTTGCGTAATGATCACAGTCCACTACATCTCCCCAGAGTGGCAGTTAAATGTGCATGTCTTACAAACCAGGGCATTCACAGGTTCTCCAACTGGGAAAAATGTCGGTGCTCTGCTGAAACGGGTGTGTGTTGACTGGAACCTTCTTGATAGAGATCCAGCACTGGTAACACACAATGCCACAAACATGGTTTTGGCTGGAGTAGAAGCAGAGATGACCCCCTCACCTCACGTGCTTTGCACACGATAAATCTGGCCACACAGAAAGCCTTGAGACTGGACACAGTATCAAGGTTGCTCGGAAGAGCGATCCTACTCTTTTGGCCCATCAGTCCCCATCCTGTTTGTAGAGGTTTCTGTGTTCACACTTAACACCCTACACAGTGATACAGCTTTGACAGAAGAAAAACAAACAGTAAATAAAGTATAAAAACTCTTACCACGTCTAGAATGCTGTAGAGGTATATGTACAATGTCACGTTTATGGACCTTTTGTTGTCTTGGATTGGCCTGGCCTGGTAGAACTTGACTTTGTCAGTCAAATTTAAGTGGTTTATCACATCAATGTCAGTACAATGATCTGGCCAATCACCTAGAGAGTAGACAAGACATTTTCATTAAAACAGTAATTTCCCTGTAAAAGAAGCAGTCAATAAATCTGACTGTAAACTGGAGACCAGTCACTTCATGTTTCTGTTCCTGGTCTAAATAAAATAATTCTGTGAACTGGTTTTACCCTGAACACTATAAACTCAGCCATCTCTGCTTCAGATCGATCTGAGCCTGAGAAACAGGTCCGTCTGTGTGCCAGCTCCTCTTGGGACAGGGTCTGCATGCAGAGCTGGAGGAGGCCACTGACTTTGATACAAACCACATACACTAATGAATACTATCAAATATTCAGCAGTGAGTTGGTGATCATCTTCACAAGCTGCTTCAGCAAACCACAGGAAACAAGTGGCAGCAACATCTCGTAAACACAGCAACTATTTCACTTTCCAAATATGCCATGGACATGGTTCTGGGTTTACTGACATGGTTCTGGGTTTATTGAACCAAAAGATCAGGTTAACACAAACAAACAACTGTGCTTACTTTTCCTTGGGATTGGATCATCAACATCAGCACCATCAACAGTCTCTGTGTAACTGTCAGCACTTCCACCTGACACAGAAAGAGTTTTCCATGTTTATGTATTGGACCACTTAAAGCGCCTCCTTAGAAGAACTTCCTGTTTAAAGCATAAAACAAGCACCCAGACAGAAAGTGGACCCAGTCTGACAGGGCCCAGACTCTGGTCTAGTTCAGCTCAGTGAAAGGCTTTCTGCTCCTAAACATACATACCCTCCAAGTGGCTCTGGTTGTAGAGGCCTTCAGCATCAGGAGGCTGTGTGTGATTGGAGCTGCTTCCACCTGACACAGAAAGCATGATCAGCTTCTGATTGAAGCATTCGATCTTTGCATATAAATCCCCTCCTTTTAACAATCAATGCTTTTGCTGCTCACAGAGCTCACAGCTCACTGACACACCATCAACACTTTGCTTCAATGAAATCAACTCTGCATGAATGTTTGTGAATAGTTGGAATCAAAGTGTAGAGCTCCACAGCAGCATGCTTCAAAGAGAAGAGAGCCAGCTTACCTGTGAGGAGGAGCAGAAAGAGGAACCCTGCAAACATCCTGACTGTGGAACGTCTCCAGTCACTAAGGATCCCTGTCCCTCAGACTCTCTGCAAGATTCTGACTTTACACATCACTGCCTTGTTGTGGAAGAGGGCAGGCCACACCTAGAACAAAAGCTTTTTACCTTCCCCTAAATGGCATCAAGCTCAACCATTAGCCCACTGTGGGTAAATCCATTTTCTCCTCCAAACAAAGCAGTTTACTCTGCACATCCTCTGTGGTGACTCCAAAGTTTACCAAGAAAAAGCTTTTTAATGGAAGAGCTTCACCCAGCAGCTTCCACACAGCCATGTGTCATTCCTCTTCAGTGCTGTTGATCTTTGAATCCAGCATGTTTTTAACAGAGATCAAATCCCTCCCTCAGACTCCCTTAATAAAGACTTTGTAGACCACTTCAGGCGTCAAACTGATTATAGAAGATCCCCTATTCGATCCAATCAAAGACTGTTTTTAATACATTAGAAAACTTGTTTTTACCTGAGGAAACACTGGACAGTTTGGTCCTGGTTGATGCTCAGATGCTTGTTAGAGTTTTCTCCAGAGTCAAACCAACAACCTGCCTTTTAGACCCAGCTCCCACATCACTTTTTAAAAACTCTTATGGATTCTTTGAAGGTGAGCTCTTGAATATAGTAATCTGTTCCCTTCAGATGGGGACTTTCCCTGCTGTCCTTGAAACACCAGTACTCAGACTCCTTTAAAGAAGAACAATTGGGATCCTAATGTTCTTAATAACTACAGACCAGTGTCCAACTTACCATTTTTATCTCACTGGGCCTCACAGGGTTTCAGAATTGGTTCCATGTTGATTTGGCTGTGGTTTCCTATACTGCTCTACGTGTAGGTCCCTGAACGCTAAAGAGAATTAGTACAATCTGGTCATTAAATGCTAAGAACAACAATTGCTCAATATAAATTCATGTAATGTCAGGATACAAAAATAGATACCAATTTCTTGTACTTTTGTGTAAAACTAAAGATATTTGTACAGACTGCATGAATTCACACACAGATTGTAGGAGTGGATTTGTATGAGAATTGTTAGCACGATCTGCATCAAGAGCAGGTCAGCAGATTCCTAGGCTGAAGCCCTGGCAAAAATGTAAAATAATGCACTTAAAAAATTAAATTCTAAACAAAACCATGACACACAGCTGTGTTTCAAACAAACTTGAATTAAAAAAAAACTTCCCCATAATGAAAAAAAAAACGTTTCAGGGTATTAACACTGCGCAGTGTTCTAAGCACTGCAAGTGGCTGCATTAACTGCTCAAAATGCTGAGGAAATACATATCAAACCAGGATGGCAGGCCAGGGAACTATTTTTAATGGCTAACTTCATTTTTCTGTCTTCATTGTACTTTTAAAAGGAGCTTTGGTTTGACTTAAAACAGCATGCAGAAGAGGTTTTGGGCAATAAAGGTATAAAAATTTGAAGACTCTAAGTCAGTGCCATCAATACCGACTGAGTTAAACTTCCACACTAACTAGAAAATGCAGAAACTGCACGTTGAGAATAGATAGCATTAAAAGATTGACAAGGTTGAACAGGAATTGAACAGAAGGTCAAACAGACAAAAACCCAACACAAATCTCCCAACAGAAGTACAGTCTCAACGTTGTCCACCCACTCTTTTTAGTACTTCTAGTTTTAAATTATATTTGCCAATAAGAAAAATTATCTTTTAACCCATCTAAAACCACCGGATCACGGGTGACACCGCTGCTCATGTGTATTTCAATTTACGGTGCTTAAAGGGTTTTAAGTCCTCTCTATGTTCTGTTAATCTGTGCCTAGAAAATAGAATAGAATAGAAAATACTTTATTTATCCCTGGGGGGAAATTCGGGAGTCACAGCAGCAATCAAGAAAACAAAAGTAAGAAAGTGTATAGAAAGTGCAAAAAGGTCCATAAGAAAATTGATGACGACATCCCGTCCACCACTCTCCAGCCCAGCCAGTCTCCACCTCCACAGGGTCCAGGACTGAGCCTCCCCAGCAGTCTGTTCAGTCTCTGTCTCCTGGATCCTGTCTGCTCACAGCAGGCAAAGCTCCTCCAATGTGGCGCCGGCGTCCGATGTCAGCTCCGTCAGCCACGTCCGTGGCTGGGCTAGCACGGCTAGCTCGTCCATCCCACCGTTCCCAACAACGATGGATGGAAGGACAGGTCCACGTCGTCACCTCCCAGCTCACACCTGAGAACCAGCACCTCGTCCTCACCTCCTCCTCCTCACATGTAGGATCTCCAGACAAACACAGGAGAAAAGTAGTAAAAATATTGTTGAAGGCACAAAAAGTTTGGTGTCCATGACCAACAAATGAGCCATAAAAAGTAATGATCCACTCCAAATAGAAATATGACGAAAAGAGATGAAAAAAATGACAAGAAACGGACAAAGAAGAGAGAGCTGCTGCAACAGGCAACTTGGGCAGCGCCTAGCAACAAAAAAACAACCCTCTGACTGAAGACTGACCCTCTTCTTTCAACTGCTCCACTTTTTCATTCACTGAAAGACAATTCTAGCACATTTTACAGGGACTCTCTAAGTTACTCAAAGTTGCTCTGAGTCATGTGCTGCATGGCTCCGATTGGTTAAAGGTCTGTCCAGTTTCTTCCATTACTTCCTCCTGCAGCCATTTCCAATCCCCTCTGGAAAAGGGGACTAAAATCAACAGATCCAGAACAGTTCACCAAGGTCAAAGGGTCTGGAGTCCCTGGGCTAGTACAGGACTTCATGGCACCAACATCAGACACCTTGTCTTTGTTAGAACTGGAAGGAAAGACTCACACTTTTCTCCTTTCTCCAACATCAGGGAGACAGAAATGGCTTAGGTTTCCCCAAAGTCTATGTATTAACATTTACTCATTACCACATGAAGACAGAGTCAGAGTGGCTCCTCATGAACGTAACCGTAGAAACTACAAGGACTGATACTGATAGCATCCCGCCAAGCATGCTGGTTTACACAGTGAGTAACAACTGAAGATGTCTGGTTCACACACACACACACACACACACACACACACACACACACACACACACACACACACACACACACACACACACACACACACAAACATTGACTCATTTTCGTAGACCTCGTTGATCCAACAGGCCACACTCCATTCATATGTTCAGGGCTTGACATTAACACCCGCCAACCCGCCAAGTGCGGGTGGATTTCGGCTGTGGCGGGTAACACTGTTACTCCTACTAGCCACTTTGGCGGGCTGAAGTATTTAGTTGTAGTTTTCTGAAATGGCATCTGAAATACTAAACCAATTGCAATATGAAATTCCAACACTACAGCTCCCATAAGCACTGCCTGCACACAGTGTTTGCTCATTGGTCAATTTGCGAAGTCTTCTGCTGACAGGCGCCCAGACACACTTGTGTCCAGCCTCCATCTTGGAAGATGTGACAGCTCCCAGTGTTTAGTGCCTGATAACATGATTTAAAAGTTCACTTGTGTCTTTTTCGCTCTCTATTGTGAACAGATTCCGGGATCTAAGTCACAAACTAGCTCCAAAACTCCTATAACTTTTTAAAAGTGAGGACATTCATTGGATGGAGCTCATTTAAACTCACACTGCACCGATCTCACCAGCAACACTCGCCTAGAGCAAGGGAGGGGAGGAGGAGAGGAGCGTACTTGGAGAAGAGAAACTGGTCACAGATATGAGGAGCTGAAAGAAAAATATTGAAACCTCCTGGTGTACAAACATTTATCAAATTTATATGTAAAAAGTTTGCTCTGAAGATACTGTAAACAAACAAAATCATTCTAATCCAATGAAACTTATGGTCCAGTGTGACTTATATCTGTTGTTTTCCTCTTCAGGATGCATTTTTTGACTGAAACAACTTAAAAAAAGTGAGCATTAAAAAAAGACTAGAGCACAGACAGACTGTGTGACATTAAAAGAGTCCATAAGGTGCATAAAGTCTTTTACCATAGGGCGTGATTCACAGCAGATGTGAATATTGAAGTCCCCAACAATCAAAAACCGATCGTGAGTCACTATCAGTCCTGCCACAAAGTCAGTAAAGTGTTTTATAAAATCCTTATTGTACTGAGGTAGATGATAAACCTCGGCGCACAAGATTGACAGATTTGAATCGAGTATAAATGTCTGTAGCTCAAAGCTTGAAAAAGAGATCGACGGAGAAATCCGACATAGGAAGGATGTCTTAAAAACAGATGCTATCCCACCACCTCTGCCTGAGGTACGGGGTGAATTAAAAGAATAACAGTTTGGAGGAAGCAGCTCGGAGAACTTGAAAGACTCACCGGCTTGAATCCACGCCTCTGTCAGGAACATAAAATCCAATCCGCACGAAGTGAAGAAGTCATTGGGGATTAATAACTGAAATGTCAACATGTCAGCTACTCATGGTTTGTTTTGTACAATCAAAATTAAGTATGGAAAATGAATCCTGTTTCCGCTTCGCTACAAAATAAACCTAACAGAACAGTCATAGTACATACTACATTCAAGTGAAGTATGCAGTATGCAGTACCTACTACATACTACTTTCATACACAGTATATAGTAGGTGAATTCAAAAACAGCCTGCCTTTTCCTCGTGACATCACACATATGTCTTTGCTCCAGTGGTTTCCATGGTGATGATAAATCTCCATTCATTTAAATGGGAGCGAAATAAAGGAATCTATTCATTTCCATTTGTCTGAAACTGCAAAAGAATTTAATATAGCCAAAAATATTGTGATATAGACCTGAAAAGTCATTTTTAATGGGAAATGGGTAATCAACAAGTGTTGTTTACACATAAACATGTACTTTATTGACTTCAGATGTTATTTCTGTGAACTTTAACTGTATATTACTCAACTCATCATGAGCAGAGATTCCATTCTAACCTTTTAGAGACTCTGTAACAATATGCCCCCAAAACGGCAAAACTCCCCCAAAATACCTTAAAAAAAACACCAAAAGTGGCAGCCATCTTGAATTTGAAGGTTCAAATAAGGTCAAATCATTATCCAAACCTTAAATATGTATTTCTCAACAAAAATAAGGTCTGAAAACATGTATTGTTCATCATTGTAGGTCGAGCTTTCAAAAAGATCATTTCCATGACAGCCATTTTGGTTTTTGGCCTCCAAAAAATTTTCCCCACCATTTTAAAAAATACACCCCGGCTAAATTGGTTTTTTAGCCCTCCTAGATGACAAATCCATTGAGAAATAGACCTTCGCTCACCGCGGTCACGTTTCGCTCCAAAATGACCCAACTAAATAGTGATCTGTATTTACATGGTGACAGATGTCACACAAATGGGAATCTACTTTTACAGGACTTCAGGTTCCATTTTTCCTGAATCCTGCAGATCTGCAGCTCCACAAATCACACTCATGGAGCCCAGTTGGTTTGGACCCTCACTCCAGAACCTGAATGAGAATCCACACCCATCGGACCAGAAAACCTCAGGATCTCTGTATAAACCAATCCATGTCCAGGCCCCACTTGGTTTCAAGACCTGGATCTTCCGGTTCTCTGGGTGGTACACACTTTAAATATCAACAAAGGAAAGTTTTCTCACCTGAAAGACACAACAGACACAGAAAGATCCTCTCCAACAAGGTGCTGCTCTGTGGACTGTGCAGGACCACAAAGAAACCCAGGGGTTATGAAGATCCCACTTTAGGTAAAAACATGTAAATTCACCAGCTCCTCATTTCCCTTGTCTTCATGACCCATCCTCAGTCTCCGTAATCCTCTCTGTGCTCTAGTTCCTCTGATGAGTCCCAGAAATGTTAAAGAAGGCTCACCAAGGCAAAACATGTGGCCCATCTTTTTAGAGTCTGAACCGTATCCAGATGGTGTTTACAGCGTGATGACAGCTCAGGCAGTGGCACAGTCTGACTTGAATGTCAGGATGTTGTATCTTTCTGAATGTTGGCCTTCACATCATGAATCAGGAGGAAAAACCTGCGATGATCCCAGAGCGAAAACAAACCCAGCCCTATTGAACAAGAAATAAAGGGTAGTCCACTCAAATATCCTCAAAGTAGAGAAGCAGCTGGCTCTGTGGCTTAGTTTGCCTTTTATTGTGACGGCTGTGTTGATTACACCAACACAAGATCTCAAAGAGACTTATAAAACAGTTATGTTAATTATAATTTGAGTTCAGATTAAAATGTTTTTAAATCATTTATACAGTGAATTACTGTTTCTGTTATCTGTTACTATGGAGGTGAAATCTGGTTAAAAGTTTTCTGGTATGTGTCCAGCTTTTGCTCGATTCTCAGTCTGTTCCAAAATGAACACCACATGTTGAAATACAATAACTTTTTTCTGTTGCAGAAGCACTCAGAGTCTTTAATTCGACTTCATGTGTATGATGTACAAAACATTATGGATTTTTTTTTCATTACTTAACTTCTGCACCAAGAAAAAAACAAACAACAACAACAAAAAAATCATCAGATAAACACGGGATTGACTCTCCTTTCAAACACAGGAGACAGTAAAATTTATGCAGCAACCAACAAACATTAGTCATCCAGATGAATAGTTAAATGCTGGGAGCTGCCTGAAAAACAAGACGACAGAAGCTCATGTAGAGGACTGACAGCTGAGCCTGGAGAGTTAGTATCTTCCTGTGGTGTGTGCTCCCATAAAAAAACCTGAAATTCTGAAGAAATCTTTATTCTTTAATGATCCGTCAGAAAGTTTCCTGCTGATGACAACCATTCAAAAGCTTCAGTCATACCTACTGGTCAAAAGCAGTACTACAGTGCACTCTGTGGTTGAAACAATGGATGTGTGCTTGGCTTTGGGGCCAGGTCTCATGGACAATTCAACCTTCAAGCCGTAATGTAACATCTCAGTGTACAGCGGGGTCTCACATCCACTGTGTCCCCTCCTCACTCACTCATGGTTATAAAACACTGTCACAACAAAAGTGACTTTGCTGTAAAATAACAGAAACATACTGTCTGCAGTGTTACCAGTGTTTTACTTTTTTTTTATACATTTATACACTATGTTCCCATATACAGTATAATACTCTAAAAAATAAATTACAGTGCATGCCTTGTAAAATAACAGGAACCCACTGAGTGAAGAGGCAGTCAAAGGACGTCCTTTCAGAGTCATTTTTGAATGTCTAACTTTGGTCTCCAGACTGTTCCTCCAGACATGGTCTTAGTCTGACATCTACTGGATGTCCATTTATGACGTCTACAGGACCTTCCTATAAGAGTGACCCAAAAAAAGAAAGAAAAGAAAAAAGATCTGTTCATGTTAATTCAGTCAGGAACTCTTTGCCTGTGTGGAGCACCATGACTTCCTCATTGGCTGTGCCGTATTCTTGAAGACACTGGACCACAGCCATAGACACAGTAGAACGGTTGTTCTCCTGTAGGAAAACAGTGTCAGCAAGGTGGGCCAGGATCCTCCCAGATTCATCCTTCTCCAGGAGGCAATGAAGATGTTCACATCCTCCCTCTACATCTGGAGTCTCCTACGAGCTTCTTTTTCTTTGAGGTAGACTGATCCTAGGTATTTCTCCTGAAGCAGGTGGAAACCAGGAATGGCTCCTGGTGACACAACCAACTTGATATTTTGAATAAAGCTTTTACAGCATGTTTCAACAATAAATCAAAACTTCACGATGAAACTACTTTCTGAAGCAGAACACCAGGGAATTACAGCACAGCCCCACAGTTCCAGAGTCTTTCAGTTCTCCCTGCTTACACCCTTTGCCAAATGTAGACCTCAGTACACATTAAGACTTGAAGGAAAAGTCAGAACCATTTTTCGGTATTCGTTCTTGAGAAATACCCGGCGACGTGTGTACAAGGCCTTAATCAAACCAACAACCTCCCAAACACAAGTCTATTCTCAATACTACTACACCACACAGACAGACAGGCTTCTGTTTCATGAAGAGAGGACACTTGGAAATTACTAATCATAGACAAGGTTAAGTATTTATTTATTTAGCTTGTTAGTTAATTGTAATATAAACAAATCAACCAGCAAAATCATCTCCTCACTCTGAGTCTCATTTTCTGTCATAACCCCTGCTTTACCTCTCTGAGACACACTTCTACAAAATGACCACTAGATGGCAGTAAACACTCAGGAGTAATGAGCAGAAGGTGGAGAGGGGCCTGTTGAGTGAACAATAGATAATAACAACATTTTTAAGGACACCTCAACCCTTAACTACAATAATACAAACAGTCAGCCTGGTCCTTCTTCTCTTTTTAATCAATAAATGTGTCAAAAATGTATTTTGTGAGAATTATTTTGCCCCTTTTTTCAGGATAAATTCAAATCTTTGTTGTATTATAGATGCTTTAATTGTGTGGACCAACAAAATTAATAATTGAATATGAATTTATTTGATGGGGACGATGCAGTTTAACTACAAAGCATTAATCTGATGTGCTGCAGAGAGAGTTTATAGCGAGTGCTATTTTCCAACTCTTGTTCCTAGCAGGGCCTTTAAAAAATAGATCATAAAATGTGCATTTACCAGTGATAAAAGGGCAAGAAAAATTACAAGATAACAGTAACAGGCAGGCAAGACACCTGAGGCCTATATCACGAAGCAGGATTAGTGTCTTAGCGAGATAACTTCAGGGTTAACTCTCGATTACCGATAGCACGAAGCCGGTTCCTTTTTTATCAGAGTAGATCGCCATGGTGACCTACTCTGAACGGCTATCCTGCTCTGGAGCAGGATAAGTTGGAGGTTGAATCTGATCCAATAAAAAGCCCCTCCAACTGGCCAATCGGCTTCTCAGAAACAATGGCCTGCCCTTTTCTCCCGAACCTGGTGGACAGAGGCACACAAGTTGTAAGAAGAGTTACGAAGAAAAAGGGTGTTTAAAGATCGATCAGATCCACTCGATCAAAGCGACGATTCCCTGTATGAGAGTTATAGGTTCTCACGGCCCGGACGACTCTACCTCTGTAAAATATTAGAGCCGTACATTGCCCGTGCAACCCGCAGGAGCGGTGCACTGACTGTCCCACAGACATTGTGCATCGCCCTGCGATTCTTTGCCACGGGCAGCTACATGTACTCTGTCGGGGATTAGGAGCGGCTGAGCAAGTTTACGGAATCCCGTGTTGGCTGCTGCCCTCACGCAATTTAGGGATTAATTCATAGCGTTCCCAGGATGAATGAGAAGGAGGTGGAGCCAGTTGCCTGTGATAGGTAGCTGATTCTGAACAAAAGATGAAGGAATTTTGTCAATGAAATGTTTACACAGCAGAACATATCACCACTTTTTTGGGGAACATTTTAGGGGAAGCTGAGCTTCTCTTGTAGTCTTAGAGCAATCACCACTGCTTGAAACAGACTTATAAGACGTGATGATGTTCTTGTATCTGTTTTTTTATCTGCTCCCATGTTCTTCTGACTCCAGAAGAATTACATCTGAGAGAATGACATGATAATTGGAATACATGCAAGTCATTTGCACAGTAGCATTTATTATTTTATGAGATTTAGAAGTGTGATCACTATCATACTGAGCCACTGATGAGTAACTTAGGCTTTTACACAGTCTCCTATGTGTTGCCATGCATTTTGCCTGCAGTTGGCCTCTGCTACCGTGTTCCCCCTTACCGAGTTATTGCTTCTCTCCTCCTTGTATTGCTGCATTATCAGCCGCTGCTCTTCAGCGGTGCACTCAAGCTTTGTGTCAGGTTAACCTCTTGTAGTGGCACTAAAAAAATACACCAAAGGCTAAAGATCAAAGATCGAGTAAAGTTTGCTTATCGTCCAGACCCAAGAAGACTGCGCACTCCAACGTCAGGCTAAATAATTCATAAATAATCTGATAATGAGGCATTTTACTGGTGAAGTGATCTGTGTGCACACAGAGTGAACAGAGAGCAGGTTTTCTTCATGTGAAGGTGTTAAACAGGTTAAAAACACAGACAAAGCTCTGTTACTGTTTTTGTTTGATCAGAGTTATTACAGCACACATGTACAGACACACAAACAGCTGTTAGAGCTGACTGACAGATGATCTAGAGGTGATCAGCTGTCATCAGTGAAACATGTGGCTTCATGTGACACTGCGGAGGAGAGGACGTTTCATTGCTCTAAAAACAAATCTCCTCCATTCCTTTCTCCTCTCTTCATTTCCTCATTTCCTCTCTCCTCTCTTTATTTCTTTGCATGTCTCCCATACATCTCTGGTAGGAGGGACTAAGACACAAGTGAAAGACTCAAGTGGAGGAAGAAAAGATGAAACTTTGCAGCTTTGAGATCCAACCTATGAAACAATGAGGCCAACATGAAAAAGTAGAAAGCTGCAGTAATCTGTCTGAGTCTTGTTCCCTGTGAGAAGAAAACAGCAGCAAACTCCAGATGAAAGCAGAAAATTGTATTTGTTCAGTGTTTGCTGCTGAACACTCTTTATTTTAAAGTCACATATTTACAGAGATCTGCTGACTCGGAATCAGACTCCACTTTATTTCTAACACAAATAAACAACAGAAGGGACGGAAAGTCAAAGAAGAGTGTTTTATGGGATAAATCCTCATGATTGAATGCCATGTGCACTTAGTAAGAGCCATCAAACTTTCCTTTACCATAACTTTACCTTCAGTCTGACTCAGAAATCTCCTTAAATCTGTCTTGAAGGATCTCAGCTGTTTTAAAATAAAACATAAAACACAGGGATGGTATGATAATACTACGGTAGATGTCAAATTAAAACATATAGTCAGCCTTATTTGTGACAATACTGCAACTGATAGTGAGCCTGATTTTCCTAGGCAACATTCTGGTCTTGACTTCTTCTTCTTCTTTTTTTTGTAAAACTACAAAATAACAAAGGCATGCCCATCACCAGAGCTGTCATCAGAATTACATTTGAAACACAGATCTGAGTGATTGTACTTAAAGCCAGAAAAGAAAGCAGGCTCTATTAGTTCAATGATTGTCTCTGAATTTCAATAAAATACATTTATAAAGTAAATTTTGGTTATCAGTCTTTTTCTGAAGATTGGTCCTGAAAAGAGGGGGTTGTCTTATAATCATGGTCACCCTATATTCAGGTCCATACAGTAGTTTCTTTTTACTTTCTCTTATTAATTTAGTATAATTCACCAACTGGGTTTGCTTGTTTGCTTTTCTTTTGTGATTCAACTATTTTTTTTTTTCCTTTAAGAAATTGACTCTACTAGTTTGGGAGGCTAGACACCCCGAGTGAGGGCCCTCCACCTTTTGCATGTTGGTTTGACTGACTCACAATAAGCTGCACCAGATTATAGTGAGGATTGTGGTGTGTGTGTGTGTGTGTGTGTGTGTGTGTGTGTGTGTGTTTGTGTTTGTGTGTGTGTGTGTGTTTGTGTGTGTGTGTGTGTGTGTGTGTGTGTGTGTGTGTGTGTGTGTGTGTGTGTGTGTGTGTGTGTTGTCCCTGCACTTTCCTCTGTGTAGTCTGCCTCAACTTGCTTTGAGTTGATTTTGTTTGTTTGGATTTCTTCTAGTTTAGTTCAGTTGGTTAGTTAGTTTATCTTGGGGAGAGTCACAGTGGTTTTAAATTTTTCTACTGAATTTGTTGTAAGCCTACATAAGTATTGTAAAACTGTGTTCAACTGTGAAAATCTTAAATATTACTCCGCCCTGCCACACGTGTTTTTGCACAGTTCAGATGGTCAGTGTGACTGCGCTCTGAGAGACAGCTGTGAGCCAGAAGTCTGTCTGTGAGTGTTTTGGATAGAGGAGGGTTTCAGCACGTGCTGCTCGTTGAGAAGAACTGGTGACGCAGATCAATTCATGCTTTCACGTCTTCAAACTCCAGAGAAGTCACTAGATTTGCTGCTTGTTGCATTTTTTCAAAAAAGTGGTACATGAACTATTGGCCAGAATCATCACAGCTCAAAGAAATCAATGCTGAAACATTACACTCTGTGTGAACTGAACCTAGAGAATATATGAGCTGACTTTTATGAAGTGAAGCACTGGAATGAGGGAACTTTTCCATAATGAGCTCATTTATTGATATGTTCCTGTAGTTCCACAGCACTACATGGATTTGACCTTTAACATAGACTGGTTCACATTAGTCTACTTCAAGATGTGTTTGTGGCCTTTTTCTGGACATGAGGACCACACATTGAGAAACCACACTTTAAAGGGCCGTTTACATAACAACGGTTTTAGGGTGAAACGCAAAAGTTTTGTTGCGCTTCGGCCTCGCGTTTACAAGGAAACAGCGTTTCAGCTGTCCTAAAATGCAAACTTTTGAAAACGGCCTCTGGAGTGGAATTTCTCTGAAACGCTGCCAACACCGCTGCAGTGTAAACAGTAAGCCAGAATTTTCAGTGGAGCAGATACAACAGGACAACAGTACCGTTGTTATGATCTTTGCTAACTACCCTGTTGAGCTTGTGCTGCTCAGTCTAGTGAATCTGCTGACTGTCTTTTAACATAATGTGCATCTGTTGCTTCACTTCAGCAAGTGAACGAGAGCTCAGCCAAGCAGATTGACCCCGTGCCTGTCTGAAATAACGCTTTGCTCGATATAGATAGATAGATAGATAGATAGATAGATAGATAGATAGATAGATAGATAGATAGATAGATAGATAGATAGATAGATAGTTAGATACATACATACATACATACATACATGCATAAATACATAAATAGATAGGATATGGAGATATTGATATAAATATAGATATAGATACAGATATGTACTAACAGTGTTTATGAGGTGTTGTTATCAGTAGTTGATGACTACGGTAACTGCTCGTGCTTGGCTTTGATTTTCTTTCTCAAAGCAACATTTTCATGCTCCCTTCATCCTCTTTGACAGCTTCTATGGCCTGTAGGCCACAGATGGCAGCTTGCTGTGCATGCTGTACAATGAGAGACAGTGAAATGTCTCATCAATCCAATCCAGCCTTCAATCCAGGCTTGTTCATTCTCTTGATCACTTTCTTCTTCTGCTTCTTTCTAAGATAAAGATGTTGGTTTGTTTTCTACCTTTGTTTATCCTCCATTTCTCCACTTCCTTTAATCTCTTTACATCACATTTCAGATGTCTCTGAAAATATTCTTCCTCACAAATAAACCTGTCAGTGACAACACTTGTTGGAAAGTGACCCTGTTCTTCTACTTCCTTCTGCTTCATTATTTAGTTACTTCAATTAGAGGGAAAGTGTTTAACATGGTTCTAGTTCAGAAGATTAAAGTGTGTGCTGAAGCCTGCATTATGACACTAGGTTTACATTTACAACATGGTACAGGACAGAAAGAAATACAGTTTAAGAAGCAGAAAGCATACTGACCACACATGGAGAATCAAATCAAATAGAAACACCACTGGTTCACAACATACAATAACTTCCATCCATGCACCCTGGCGGGATATGAGCTAAATTTCTTGCCTATGAATTCTGTGATTTAGCAATTTTAGCTTGACACTTCAGTTTAGCTGGACATAGTTTTCATTTGATAGCTAAAGAAAAAGTATTGTCCAAGTTAGCTGTGTTTGTTGTTAGCCTGCTAGCTCAGTGAACATGTTGAGCACAGGTGGTCATTGCAAACTCTCTTCACTGTCACTGCTCTGTAGTGAATGAAAGTTGGTCAGCTCTCTGGGGCCCCCTTCGAGCTCGGGGCCCCAAACACTTGCCTGTCATGCTTTTTGGCATGTAGCACCACAGCATCTGTCGGTCCAAGACCAGTTCTGGATGTCTACACAACGTTCAAGTTAGGTCAGCTGTTTGGACATCTAACTATGACCCCACTTGGACGACAATGTGCAGTTCAACATTTGAACGTCGGCTTTTTGGACGTCAAGTGGACGTCTGAGCAGGAGAGAGTGAGTAAGTGAGTGAGTGAGTGAGTGAGTCCACTGAGCAAACAGACGTTCAAAGGACGTCCTTTGATGGTCCCTTTGCTCAGTGGGAAGGCTCTGTGAGGACCATCTGTTAGGGGGGATTAAAGTGACACCTGAGAGGCAGGGTACACCCTAGACTGGTCGCCAGCCAATCGCAGGGCTGACATAGAGACAGACAACCAGTCACTCACTCACTCACAATTACGGACAATGTAGAGTGACCAATTAACCTGGTGAGCGTGTTTTTGGACTGTGGGAGGAAGCCAGAGTACCCAGAGAGAACCCACGCATGCACAGGGAGAACATGCAGACTCCACACAGAAAGGCCCACCGGCCAGGCTGGGAACCAACCGGTGACTTTCTTCTGCGCAGCCCCTGATTTAGAAATTTAGAAAGAAGCAGTTATTAACTCCTGAATGACCAACAGGCAAATAGAAAAGACCAAGACTGTTTGAGGATCAGGTCTAGAGTCCTCCCAGGGTCTTTAAGGAAGCAGGACTGATCCTCCAAATCAAGCCTTTAACTCTGACCTGTTGAACATCTGGACTCTATGACTCTCTGTACTGTTGGTTTCACTCTTTAGATGTTCTAGCGGTCTTCATGGAGCCAAACTGAAAACACAGATACCAGGAACACACTGGCAGCTAGGAAATAAACAATGAAGTAAATCCGGTTCAGTGTTTTGGTCTTTGTGGTCCAGTAGCCGGGCTCCTTTTCTTCCTTCCTGCTGCTGAGAAGCAGAACCACTGTCTTCAAAATCTCCCTCAGCTCGTCACTCAGATTCTCTGAGTCCTGGATCTCCTGGGTCAGCTGGCTGCTGCTGCCCTGAAAAAACAAACCATGGTGTATTAGAGCAGTTAGAGGAAGAAGACGATGGAAAAGAGGAGTCATTGAGATGAAAGTCAACAGTGGACCTAACACTCTGTCTGAGAAGCTGCTGATGGGGGGAGGTGTTGAATGAAGGAAGAAAATGTCAAATCAGCCTTTCTGAGGCTTTCAGATGACTCAGACAGTTACACTCCAAATGATTCAACCCTGACAGGAAATGAGCTCCATGAGCAAAATGTACAAACTTCCATCTGTTAGCAACAACAAATCAAAAGCTATGCTGTCACCTAAAGCTGAGTCAAGGTTTGTTCTAGGGGCTCTGGATCTATGGAATGAAGAGAATATGGGGCAGAGAAGGATGAGGGCTCAAGACGAGAGGGTAACGGCTGCGGCCTGCAGGAAGGCAGGGCTAGACGTCCAGCCCCGTCCACAAAGGTCCAGCCCTCCCCAGGTTACTCCACCTCTTCCCATGGTGCTTTGGTGTCAAGATGGTTCATGTCGGTGAGTGAAATTACGTTGCTACAATAAATGCAATGAATGAAAAGCTTTGTTCATATCTCATGGCGATTCTGTTGCTGTATATTGCTGTTGTATAGCTTCAGGTTATTTTGGCAGGTTAATGGTCAACATTTAGCTTGTGTGGTAACATTATCCTACGCGATATTAGCGTCAGCGTTGTGAGTGTTAGCGTTAGCATTGTTGTTGTAACCATAGGTTGCAACCCCAATTTAGCGGTGTGTGTGCGTGTGTGTGTGTGCGGGGGTGTATGTCTGTGTTTGTCATTTTCATTGCGTATGTCAAAAGTGACGAACTTGGAAGTTACATGAAATAGTTACATTATGTAATGTAACAAAAACGTTATCTAATGTGTTAAAGTTGTAGTTACAACTTATTTGACTGAATGAATGAATGGGAATGTAAAAGAACACTAATGCTAATAGGCCTTGTGTGTCTTGAATCTAATGGTCAGTTGTTTCTTTTTTTGTGTGTGGATATTTCCACAGCATCCCACCCATTTCTGAGTGACTGAAGAACCTGTTTTTCCTCCAGCAGAGTACCATAGTCCATGTAGTCCTTACCGGACCCAACAAAATCATAAATGTCTTTACCATCTACAGAATCATTTATCTGGAGCAGTCCACCATGGAGGTATGGTCTAAATTTACTGATTTCATTTATTTAACTTTAACATATCATGTAATAACTTTTACTCCTACCCCTCCCTTTTCATCTCCCCATTACAAGTACATGTGCATCGTGTGTGAGGCTGTCAGTGGCTCTAATGTAATAAATATTTTGTCTTTCAGAATACCCCATCTGCAAATGCAGCCTCCAATGCAGACCTGTTGCACATAGAAAAAATGAAGTCGGGCTTCAAATAAGAACCGTTAGTTAATTAATCTTTTATTTGCCCACAGGCTGTGCAGGAAGGGGGAAGAAAGGGGAGCTGCAGGGAATCTACTCTGAATGTACTCACCCTGGCTTTTGTTCTAGTTCTGCCAAATTTGTGCTGGTGTTCCTGAGTGAAGACTCTTTGATAGCTCAATACAATTTTTATTTTATTTTTTAGAAATGTTCCCTTTTTTTTTACTTTGAAAACAAAATGTTTTGTATTATTTTGTGTGAATAATTGTTGAAACATCTGTAGTAGATGATTTATCAGTCGGTGGAGGCAAGTGTGTTGTTTTATGCTGCAGTCTGTTAGGAAGGCTGCATCATACACGAAGATGCAAGGCAGCTGGGTAAACTACTTGGTGGTGGAGACATGTACACAGAAGGTGTGAGAGGCCGTTCAGGACAACCACCAGGATCATCCACTTCATAACATCTTGATGGATAAAAAAAAAAAAAAAAAAAAAAAAAACACCAGTGGTGGACGTCTTCCCTTCTTAACTGCAGAATGAAAAGATAATAACTGTACATTTTTTGCAGGGATATCGCTCGGTCTGCTTGGAGGCTGCACCCATAGTATCATGTTTAGCCTGACCTGCTTTTGCTTTCATAATTTGATCAGAAGAGTCTGTTCATTGTTGCTAACAGCTTTTCCTTTAGTTTCCATTATTTGCTATCACTAACACTTGTTCACACATTCTGATATTAGGGCAGATATAATAAAATTAAAATAGTACAAAAGATGGTGGTGTACTGGATGCCCTCTATAGTAATGCAATTGTAGAGAGAGGGCTGGTCAGGTGGTTGGCAAAGGTAAGCTCTGTTGGTAACAATTTGAATAAATAAAATAGTCAATACCTAACTAATACAGTTTAAACAGAGGTTAATATTAATAAATTGATGTTGGCTAAATAGTGGTAAAAACTTTTTTTCACTCTGATACATCACTGGAAGATAAGTAAATTATATAATGTGATCTTTTACTGATTATTTAAAAACGTGTTGATTGATGTAGCCTACATGATTGTGAGTAACTGATTAATAAAATGACAGTCACTCACTTCTCCACCCCTTAACATTCTGCTAGACCATTCTCCTTGCGGGTTTCCGTTAGTTTGATAAACAGTGAAAAGCGTTTTGTTATTTGCAAAAACACAATGTATCGCTGCCAAAGACAAACAGTTTTCATGTTCATTCATGTTCATTGATTGTTTATTCTTTCTAAGTCAGCCTTCAGTCAAATAGTACACTGTTTCAATCGAGTTTCTGAAATCCCAACTGTCCCTGAACAAACCACAATGGCGTAGTGGATGTGGTCGGGGCTGGGCGTGTGAAGTTGGTGACATAGGTGGGGCTGAATGTCTAGCCCCACCTCCCTGCAGGTTGCAGCTCTTAGTGCTGCTCAAGACTGCAACCAAAATGGTCGCATCATACAACCTTTTTTTCAGCCTCGCGTTTGTGCGAGTGCATATGTCGTAATGCTTCCTCTATCACAGTCACTGTACGAGACGTGGTTTGGTTTCGCCCTCTATTTTACTGGCTCAGTCAGGCTCCTCCACCTCTCCTGTTCTGAAGACGGAGCACCATCGAGTACACGCGCAGCGCGTAAGAGCATCACACACCAAAGACAGACAGAACTTCACAACGACAAGCGTTTCACAATTTAAGAGCCAGCCTTCTCACTATAAGATTCACACTGCTCTAAACTCTCCTTATTGAAGAGGATGCTACATTAGAGCATGCCAGAGCTTATGTTAGAGAGATCAGGGCTAACCCCAGGAAGAATCAGCCTTTTAACCAGAGCAAGAGTTTAACTCAAGACATGTCAGGTCAACACCTGAAACATAAAATGAAAATAAGAAAACAGCTAAGGCTCTGAGAAACTCCTCATCAACAAGTGCTGCACAGTTACCTGTCTCTGTGTCCAAGGTCTCCTGCAGCATCTTTGGATCAAACCAACTAAGAGAGAGGGGTGGGTGGTTGAGTTTTCAATGCAACGCCCAAGAACAAGACTTGATTTGACTTTAAAAAATATCAGCGCTCACAGGATCAAACTTAAAGTTGGGGGATTATCAGGAAAAATCACAAGCCGGGGTAACAGCAGGAGAAAATGTTAAAACATGGGAGACTCCCTTCATGTTCAGGAGTGTTGGCAGCCTGTCAGCACTCCCAATTGGTAAAAGTAATGAGTTGATGTATGACACAGATTGACAAAGACAAAACCAAAAAAAAACATTTTCTCTATCATTTTAGATTATAAGTACGTTTTGTAATTTCATTTAAGAATTTTAGTTATTGTTTTATGTGAAGCCTCAGTTTTTATTCTTTTGTTTGAACAGAAAAATTAAATTATAATAACCTTGACATGTGAACACATGCGTGTCTGTTTGTCTCTTTATTTAAAAAGCATTTTTGTTGTCTTCTTTCACAGTTACATAAAAAAAATAACCTGTTTTTTCAGCCAGAGCTTGTTGCAGACAAACTTCATATTTATAGTTAAACATCTGGCAAAATAATAGCTAGAGTTCCTACACACAAATAAATAAACAAATCAATCAATCAATAAATGAATAAAGGGTGTAGCCAAGTCATATGCTGGTGCAACCAACTGAGAAAGTTGATCAAAGCAGTTTGACAGAAATACAGACCTGATCAAAATATTAAGACCAGTTGAAAAATGTGTGACAAAAAACACTTTGAAAAAGTAATTTATTGAAAACAAGTAAACTGAAATAGGCTGTTTATCAGCTGATCAAAACTTTAAGACCATCGCTCAAAAAATTACAATAAACTCTCCAAACCCAAACAATTTTTTTTCCTAGTAGGTCTCAGAAATGAGTAGCTCCACCGTTCTTGTTAATCACTTTAAACATTTGTTAGACATGCTTGATGCAAGTGTTTTCAGGAAGCTTTTGGGAACATTGCTCCAAGTGGTGAAGATGGCTTCACAAAGAGCATCAACTGTCTGGAACTGATGGCCATTTTTATAAACTTTCCCTGCCATCCATCCCCAAATGTTCTCTATTGGATTTAAATCAGGGGAACATGCAGGATGGTCCAAAAGAGTGATGTTATTCTCCCTGAAGAAGTCCTTCATCAAACCAGCATTGTGACCTGCAGCGTTATCCTGTTGAAAAACCAGCTGTTACCACACAGACCAGGGCCCTCAGTCATTAGGGATGGCCACTGCAACATCTGCACATAACCAGTTTGACCACCCTGCTCCACCTGAAGCTCCAGTGTTCACTGAATGAAAAGCCTCAGATCATGATGGACCCCCTCCACTGTGCCGGGTAGAAAACATCTGGATCTCCTTGTCATGCCAGTAACATTGAAAGCCATCTGGACCGTCAAGGTTAATTTTTTCTCATCAGAGAATAAAACTTTATTTCACCTTTCAATGTCCCATGTTTGATGCTCCCCGGCAAAGTCTGAAAGGGCAGTTTTGTGGTGTAGGAGACGAAGGTCTTTGGATTTGTTTTTTGTTTTTGAAACACTTTTCCCACAGATGCTGTCTGACGGTTATTGCGTTGCAGTCGGCATTAGAAAGGGCCTTATTTTGGGCTGAGGACCGCCCTGTGTCTCGACAGACAGCCAATCGGATCCTCCGGCTCAGCGCAGGGGTGCAATTTTTTGGGGTCTACTACTTGACTTTTTTGGTCCATAATGCTCAGGATCTTTCAAAAAAAATTGGAATGACAGTCTTACTGCGTCCAACCTCAGCAGCAATGGCACACTATGAAAGGCCTTGCTTATGCAGCTCGATGATCCAGTCAAGTTCAAGAAGAGACAGCTTCTTAGCTTTAGCCATCAGGAGAGCATGACCATGTGAATGTCTGACAGAAAATAAACATTTTGAGCACATTTTAGCATCAATAGCCTGTGGTCTTAAACTTCTCATGGGGTGATAAACAATCTTTTTCTTTCTTTCTTTCTTTCTTTTTTTATTATAAGTTCCAAATGTTTTTTGTCGCACTCCCTCTTCTTGGTTTTTCATATTGTTGCTCGATTTAAAACCTCATTCAGGTCTGAACGTACAAAATGCATATTATAGTGATTTTTCAACTGGTTTTAGGATTTGGATGTACTGGAAACATTCCTCACAGTGTTTGGTCTATATTGACATGATAGCATCACACAGTTGCTGAAGATTTGTTGGCTGAACATCCATGATGAGAATCTCCTGTTCCACCACATCCCAAAGGTGCTCTATTGGATTGAGATCTGGGGACTGTGGAGTACAGAGAACTCAATGTCATGTTCAATAAACCAGTCTGAGATGATTCCAGCTTTATGACATGGAGCGTTATCCTGCTGGCACTAGGCATCAGAGGACGGTGTTGTGCTTTCCACACGAACTGGACGCATGGGAATAAGATTCATGAGAGCCGCGCAAGAGAACACGTGAAGCTTTTATGCTTTTTAACACCCCATGCGGCATCAAGAGTCGAAGAAGTTTGGCTTTGTTTACAACAGCTTTACATATCTGTCCCTGAGATTTTTCAAGGTTCTTTTAACCAAATCATCTTCTCTGTCAAGAGTGGTCACGATTTCACACCATGAATTATTTCTGATCTTGGACCACTTCTGCCATCTGGCATATTCAAATATTTTTTATCTATAAGTAATGCAGAAATTTTCAGTGTGAAAAGGACCATGCGAGGGGGCGTAGGTGCAAAAAATCACGTCGTTTGTGACATGAAGCCACACGGACCCCGTGGATGCGTCAAGCATAAAGCAGCCTTTACACCACCACCACCTGTCTGAACCGTTGATAAAAGGCAGGATGTATCAATGCTTTCATGTTGCTGATGCCAAATTCTGACCCTATAATCCAAATGTTGCTGCAGAAATCCAGACTCATCAGACCAGGCAACATTTCTCCAATCTTCTATTGTCCATTTAGGTGAACCTGTGCACATTGTAGCCCCAGTTTCCTGTTCTTAACAACAGGAGTGGCACCCACTGTGGTCTTCTGCAGCTGTAGCCAATCTGCCTCAAGGTTGGACGTGTTGTGAGTTCAATGATGCTCTTCTGCAGATCTCCATTGTAACCAGTGGTTATTGTTGCCTTTCTATAAGCTGAAACCAGTCTGGCTATTCTCCTCTGACCTCTGGCACCAACGAAAGATTTTGGCCCACAGAACAACCATACCACGCTCAAAGTCCCTTAAATCACCTTTCTTCCCCATTCTGATGCTCGCTTGAACTGCAACAGGTGGTCTCAACCATGTCTACATGCCCAAATGCATTGAGTTGCCACCATGTGATTAGCTGGTTAGAAATTTGCATAAACAAGCAGTTGGATATGTGTGCCTGATAAATTGGCCTGTGAGTGTACAACTTCATACTGACCTCTTTCACCTGTGGCAGCAGCTCAGGAGGCATCCCAGCAGGGGACTGGTAAAAGACACGCACACAAGGAATGGATTTGTTCATGTCTGTAAAGAATCATGGGACAGCTCAGAGCCTGAACAAAGAGACAACTTGAAATTATAGATTCTACATGAGGAATATCTGGAGAAAGATTCTGCTGCTCCACAAATGAAGCAGCTATCTGTTTCCTCCTCTCAGTCAGAAAGCTTTCTGTAATATTGACGTTAGTTGAGCTGAATCTCACCTCTGAAGCACTTGTGGACTTTTCCTGCTTGGTCCCTGCAGTCCTCACCCAGGCTTTGGTCTTTATCTGCCTCTTGGTCCTGGGACACATGGTCCTTTTCCATCAGGTACATAATCAAAATGGTCTCCAAGAGGCTTAGCATCATCAGAGTAAAAACCCCGATACAGTAGACGGCTGAAAGAAGAAAGCAGTGACAGAAAGAGCAAAGCAATCAGTGAGCTCACAGTGAGTTAGTAGGTGCTGCTAAAGATCCATCAGTTAGTGCAGGACTCTGAGCTCTTTTACCTATGAGTGGGATCCTGTCTGAAGAAGAAGGCAGAATATCATTCAGAATCAGCTGCATCACTGTGACAGCCAGCAGCACAGTCACCTTGAAGCTCAGCTTCTCACCTCCACTTTCTGAGATCAGGAAGGAGGCCAAGTCCAGACACAGGAAGAACAGGACGGGGACTATGAAGTTGGCCACATAGAGGACTGAACGCCTCTTTATGGTCATCTGTAAAATCATGGTTAAGATCAGGTTGGTCTTTTTGTTCCAATACTTCAGTTAAGAAAGCTGAACAGTCTTTGTGCCCATTGCATATCAATGAGCTGTTCAATCAGCAGGTTAGCATCATATGGGTTATCATACAGTCCAAGGGCTCTAATTTCGTGGCGCAGCGCAGGGGGCACAAGCCTGGCGCACCATGCGCAGTGCTAATTTCGTGCAGAGCACCACCGTGCGCTGCCAATTTGACAATTTGGTAGACCGTCTGCGCAGAGATGGGTGTGACGGCGCACCAGGGGGAGGTGTTGGCAGATTCATGTTGGCGCAGTGACAATTTTATGCCAAAAAAGTGCGCTGAAAGCTCGCCAGCTCCAACCTGTTCTATCCTCGGCGCAAGGTGGAGCGCACCTTCCCCAGCTGTAATTTGGTGACAGGCGCACATGTGCGCACATGTCAACAAAGCCTCAGAGGCAGGTTTCCAGAGTGTCAGGCACATTTTAATGCAGTAAACAATCACAGTAATCGCTATTTAATATAACCATCTGAACCAGCATATACATTTGTATATATATTAATTTTCCCGTCGCATCTCTGATGTCAGATTAAAGCCGTTTGTCATAATGGAAAGTTAACCTGACGGCAACTAGAAGTTTGATGCACATCTTACAGTTAAACAATTAACAGCCTTAACATCTGATACTAAGTATATATCTGGCTTCTCTCATTTCATTTAATTCAAAGAAAAGAGGGAGAGAAAAGACGAAGAAAAAACAGACAAAATAAATGTGTGTCACTCAGGATTTACCCGTGATTTCCCATATTTCTCTGTTTTAGTCTTTATTTTTAACGTGATCTAAAAAGATGGAGTACATTATTGTAAGAAGGATGAGGCAGAGACACCGGGAGAGTATACAGTATATCACCAAAGGTTCTGCTATTTGGCGATGACAAACCAGGAGTGCAGGTGGATCAAAAGTATTCTGAATGGTTAAGCCAGCTGTGTAACTGTCTCTTAATTTTGTGCTCCTATTCATGACAAAGGAGCAGATTACATCTGTCCCGGGAGCTGGCCCACACAGCGACACGCTTCGTGTCCTCCGATGTACCCTGCTGTCCATTCTCCTGCTGCTGCAGGGACAGCGGCTCTGACAGTCTCCGCTACCAGCTCTTTCCTGCATATCTTCCGCAGTGCTGGGGATCACTCAGACCAATCAGACCCTGCGCCTCGGCCGCAGGGCATTTAAAGGCGAGGAGAGTCGCTCATTTGATTGGTGAAAACAGCGCTCGGCTGTGTTAAACCCACTCACGGCTTTTCTCCTCCCTCTCTGCCATATACGCGGAGGGAGGTGTGGACGCACAGCTCTGCACTCCTCTGCACCTTGACTGCGCCTCTCTTGGCACTGCAGGAAACTTGCAAAGTGCGCTGGTCACGCCCTGTCCGCACGGTGAAGGCCGGCGAAGGGCTACAAAATTAGAGCCCCAAGTCTTTGTTTAATGCTCACTGTTTCTCTCTTTATAGACTGAACTACACTCAACTCAGTAAGCAGTGGGGACAGTTTGGCCATTTCAAAGCAACATCAGTATTTGGAACCAAACTAGTGGAAAGGAGAAAAACTGGAGCTGTCCAGGATGAGGGGAGCTGAACAGGTGTGTGTTGATCCAAACAAGCTAATGCTCTGCAGCAGTCCATGTTGTTCAATCAATAGAATCAACATGTGAATAGAGTCTGGCCTGTTTGGAAGAGATGGACCAATGGGCTCTGTGTGTGTGTGTGTGTGTGTGTGTGTGTGTGTGTGTGTGTGTGTGTGTGTGTGTGATTGTGTGTGTGTGTGTGTGTGTGTGTGTGTGTGTGTGTGTGTGTGTGTGTGTGTGTGTGTGTGTGTGTGTGTGTGATTGTGTGTGTGTGTGTGTGTGTGTGTGTGTGTGTGTGTGTGTGTGTGTGTGTGTGTGTGTGTGTGTGCGTGGGTACAGACCTCTACTGTTGGTACTCACTGTGTAAACCAGCACGCATAATTGGAAGCCAAAATTATTGACCTCTGAGGTATCCACGGTTACGTTCACGAGAAGCCACTCTGACTCAGTCTTCATGGAATCACGAGTAAACCTTAATAAGCGATTATTGGTTAAACGTGAAAGAAGCTTCATTTGCCGTGCTGATGATGGAGAAAGAGAGAAAAGTGTGAGACTTTCCTTCCAGTTTTAACAAAGACAAGGTTTCTGCTCTTGGTGCCATGAAGTCCTGTACTAAGGGACTCCAGACCCATTGACCTTGGTGAACTGTTCTAGACCTGCTCATTTCAGTCACTTTTTTCCAGGGGGGAAGAAATGAAAGCAGCTGGACAGGCAATGTGCCAGCTTTGTGTGATGGAGGCCAGGTGGACGCTGACAGAGTTAGCAAGTGTTCTTTTACACTCACTGGCCACTTTATTGGCTACACTTTGCTGGTACCAGGTTGGACCCCCCTTTGCCTTCACAACTGCCTCAAGGTTGGACGTGTTGTGCATTCAGAGACGCTCTTCTGCAGATCTCGGTTGTAACCAGTGGTTATTTGAGTTACTGTTGCCTCTCTATCAGCTCCAACCTGTCCGGCTATTCTCCTCTGACCTCTGGCATCAACAAGGCATTTCATCCACAGAACTGCTGCTCACTGGATATTTTCTCTTTTTGGGACCATTCTCTGTAAATGCTGGAGATGGTTGTGTGTGAAAATCCCAGTAGATCAGCAGTTTCTGAAATACTCAGACCAGCCCATCTGGCACTAACAACCATGCCATGTTCAAAATCAATTAAATCACCTTTCTTCCCCATTCTGATGCTCGCTTTGAACTGCAGCAGATCCTCGTGACCATGTCTACATGCTTTGATGCATTGAGTTGCTGCCATGCGATTGGCCGATTAGAAATTTGTGTAAGCGAGCAGTTGGACAGGTGTGCCTAATAAAGTGGCCGGCAAGTGTATATATGAATCATAAACACCCAGAACATGAAAGTTAATCCTACTCTACCCTTAAAGATAAAACAAACAATAAATAACTTAATGTCAAATCATAATGTTGATGGAAAAATGAAAATATCTCACTCTAGAATAAATAAATGAAATGTGTTTTCTACATGTCCAAAGGTCCCACACAGTCGTAATTAGGCTCAAACAAACAGCTCATTGTAATAAATAATAGACATGAGAAAAAAAAAGTCAAATGTGGAGCATGTTTGGTCCCTGATCCCAAGAATCAGAGATTTAATGTTAAAAACACAAACATTCAGAGTTATACTCACACGGGTGTTGGATTGACTTGAATGTTAAGTTGCAGATCTGAGTGTCAAAGGGAAATCTGTAGAAATCCATCTTACAGGTGCTGACCAGCACCATGCCACTTCTTTGATATATCCCTCCATTAAACCTCACAGTGAGATACTGAGTGTTAAAGAGCTTATCTTTGATTGTTCTGAAAGAGAAAAAAAACAAGTGACTCTAAAAGCATGCTGTAGACTCAAACTGATGAATCATTGCATGAAAAAGTCTCTTTGTGTTTTTGTTTGAAATGAAGGCCAACAGTTTGAACAGACAGATACCTGAGTGGATATTCAGAGAAACATTTCAACTTTTTCATCGTTTGGGTCAAATGAAGCTCTGAGCTCATCTCAGTGATTAAATAATAAAAACACTTTGACGGCACAGACTGAGCTCGAACACCTCAGACAGCAGCATGGACACATGGAGAGAGGACAGGTGCAGAGGGACTTGGTACAGACCTGTGTCCTGGTAAACTCCTGGTTAAGTCCTCTTTGTCTATAGAGGTCATCTCACTCCAAGGGTTGATTCAGTGGTTAAATTTATAATAAAGCAGGATGAAGTCCAGCAGGCTGAGTCTCCTCCATGCTAACGGGCTAACTGTAGAGTGACACGGGACCATGGGTGTGTCTCAAAGCAATAAACTGCAGTATCCTCTCTCCTCTGCGTTACTGGAAGTACTTTGCCAGTCGCCATTTTGAAGACTGTCCCAAAGCGATACTTGTGCTCAGAGGAAAGAGGAGAGGGGATGAAGGAGACTGATCATAGGAGCGATGATTGAGGAAACACAAGAGCAGGCTTTGTGGAAGTCTTTTCACTGACAGACACGCCCCATATGGAATATCACTCTCTGATTGGACGCTGCAGCAGTTCAGTCTTCTCTACATGAAACTTCACATCAACAGAGTTTCATGGGAGAGAAAAGACAGGGCTAAAAAGACGTACAGAGGAAAGGCGAAAGGAACAGGAATAGAATAGAATAGAATAGAATAGAATAGAATAGAATAGAATAGAGGAACGGGATATTTTTACCGACTTATAACTTTTATCTCTCCGAGACACAGTAAACCAGGTTATATTAATAAGATAGACTCTGGATAAAGCATGAATAATTCATAAATAATCTAGTAATGATACATTTCACCAGTAAAGTGATCAGTGTGCACACAGAATTAACAGAGGGCAGGTTTTCTTCATGTGAACGTGTTAAACAGGTTAAAAACACAGACAAAGCTCTGTTACTGTTTCTATTTGATTAGAGTTATGACAGCGCACATGTGCAGACACATAAACAGCTGTTGGAGCTGACTGACAGATGATCCAGAGATGCTGTCACCACTTAGACACATGGCCTCATGTGACGCTCTGGAGGAGAGTATGTCCCATTGCAGGGGTTTGGGGTTGGTGAGGAGCATAAGGAACTGTCTGATGATACTGGATGTGATACAGCTCAATGTGTTTAAGAAAAACAAAGGTTTATAACAAAAACTGAAAGCGTTTGGTCTGAAAGACATGTGCAAAGAGCTTTTCTGGTGTGGAGGACATAAAGACAAACCTACACTTCTTCAATGGTCAAATCTGGTTTCCACAACAGCTCAGCAGGAACAATGATCCCATAAGTCCTACAGAAATCCCTCGCTTTCCATTCGATGAATTCATTTTTCCAGAACTAAAAAGAACAACATGTAAAGTTCAGATATTTGAGTCATAATTTGGTCCTTTAACAGGGAGGTGGTTTTTAAGTCTAACAAAAAGGCTTTAGAGAGAACTCACCATGTCTATCCAAAAGTAAGCGACTAATTCCTGTTCCTTTTCTTTCTGTGAGAAGAGACAAAGTCCTGATCAAGCACAAAAGGTCAGATAAACTTACATTTGATTAATATCAAAGCCAGCAACAGCTTTAAAAAAAAATCTAACATGAACCACAAGAGCAGGAAACAAGAGGTGGTGGACCTAGATGCAGACTAAATGAAAGTTTTATTAAAAAAAAAAAAATCCCAATATCAAACCCAAAAATACTGGAAAACTCACTGGAAGGCATGGCACAGCCACATGATATGAGGAGCTTAAGCAGCAGAGAGACTACATAGACAAGGGAGCAATCTGTTGTGGAAATTTTCCTGTTTCTGGTGAAGAATGAAATGGAGACTTTTTCCAGCCAGCAAGGTTTTAATTTCTTTGCGAAGAAAAAGTCAACCCGCGAGTGGTCAGAGTGAAGAAAAGACCCCAAACATGGGTAGAGTAAAACATTTATACTTGAGGAAATGCCCTCTAAGGTACTCTTAACGCCCCTCTGTCTGCTGCAGAAATCCACATCCACAGGAGATGGGGCGTCTCAAGCAGTAAAAACAAAGACAATGACATTACAATTACACGGTCAAATACAGGTTTGAAACAAGACACACAAACAAAAGGGAAACACAAGGCCAGGAGGAGAACTGAACCAACACATCTGGCAGAAACGAGCCGCAGAAGGAGAGTCAGAGTGAGAGCTGGAGCTAGAGTGAGAAGTATGGCGTAATATTTGTGTCATATGTCGAACGATAAAACACACATACACGCAAATTATCTCGTACGGCATGCACAGAGTAAACTGCCGCACGCACTTTTTTATTCCTCGCCCGCACAAATTCAACAACCGAGAGCATACAGGGAGATGCGAGCAAGTAAAAATACACAGCTTAATCACCTTCTCTGATGTTTTTTGGTTTATCTGAGGGCAGATCAGACAGCAGCAGATTGTGCACTTACTGTCTCATTGAAACACACTGGAGTGTGCATGTGCGCACAGATAAGATGGAGTGGATCGACAGCGATCTGTTACTTATATATATATATATAAAAAAAGCTCAGGAACATGTCTGTATAAACCTTCAATGTTAGTAATTTGTCTAATTTTTATATAGAGATGTTCACATTTAAAATCAAAATATCAAACAAACAAATTTGAGACAATCTTGTATTATTTTTAGTTTTCCCATTTTTAAAATCTGGACAGAAAAAAGTGTTTTTTCCGTTATTCCGTTATTCGGTTTTGGTTCTAAAGCACCCATGTGGGGGTGTGTTTCTCTTTGGTGTTGACCAATCATAAGAGGGCAGGGCTGGCCCCTTGATTCCGCCCCCAAACTGTCAAAAGTCTGTGACTCGAGCGAGCACAGTGCACGGAGAGAGAGCGCTGCAACACCCCAGTGTGCGCAAAGCAGCTCCTTCTGCGCGTGCTGTAGAGTTTCATATACCTATCACTATGCATTTTATTTAGCTCTTGCTGGGTATTTTTACTCTCTTGCATCTCCCTGTACGCTCTCGGTTGTTAAATTGTGCGGGCGAGGAATAAAAAAGTGCGTGCGGCAGTTTACTATGCGCATGTGGTATGAGATAATTTGCTCGTATGTGTGTTTTATCGCTCGCTCGACATATGACACATATATGACGCCATCAAAAAGACATCACTAGTGCTGGGGAGCTATAAGGCTAACAGAAAAACCAGTCGTTAGAACATCGAAAAAAGTGTACACCCTTGTGGGAAAAAAGACAGAGTGCATGGTGAAAACTACTACAGATCAATAGGATGGTGAGTTTGAAAAGAAGGAAAGTCCGTTACAGGGAAAACTACAAAGATAGTTGAGAGCTAACGACACAACCGTGCTGTACACAGAGTAAAGGAAAAGTGGAAATGATACCACACACTCACGTTACCGCAGAGATCCAATCACACTTGTGAACCTAATGAAACAATACACACAATTAATTTGCACAGTATATTGTTTCATTAGATTCACAAGTGTGATCAATCTCAGATTGAGCCATTGATGAGTAACTTACACATTTGGACAGTCTGGTACACGTTGCTACACATTTTGTCTGCAGTTGGTATCTGCCATGGTGTGTCCTTTCTCAGTAATTTGTCCGTTTCTCTGAGTTTGTTATGCTCATGATTGCGATTGGTCGGCTGCTTCTGAGCCCTCTCTGTAAACGTGCGCGTTCGTGACTCTCAAGACAGAACTGGGTTGAATAACTGTGGTGATCACTCACGTTGGGCTCTGGATTATGCTAATTGCTGCTGTTGGGATTAGTTTACCGTGGATGGATGTGAGTTACCCATTGTAAGTTAAACATGCTTCATGCTTTAGGCAGCAGATGGAGCTTAGGCGGCACTGCATTAAAAAGAGACATGACTTTGTAGTGGAGATCACTGCATTAAAAAAAACCGACATGACTCTGTAATGGCGATCACTGCATTGATAAAAACAGACATGACTCTGTAGTGGAGATCACTGCATTAAAAAAAACCGACATGACTCTGTAATGGCGATCACTGCATTGATAAAAACAGACATGACTCTGTAGTGGAGATCACTGCATTGGTGAAAACAGACATGACTCTGTAATGGCGATCACTGCATTGATAAAAACAGACATGACTCTGTAGTGGAGATCACTGCATTGATAAAAACAGACATGTCTCTGTAGTGGAGATCACTGCATTGATAAAAACAGACATGACTCTGTAGTGGAGATCACTGCATTGATAAAAACAGACATGACTCTGTAGTGGAGATCACTGCATTGATAAAAACAGACATGACTCTGTAGTGGAGATCACTGCATTGATAAAGACAGACATGACTCTGTAGTGGAGATCACTGCAAACAATAACAGACATGACATGGTGGACGGGCTGTCGGCATCTATTTTCTTGTGGACCTTTTTGCACTTTCTATTCACTTTCTTGCTTTTGTTTTCTTGATTGCTGCTGTGACTCCTGAATTTTCCCTCGGGGATAAATAAAGTATTTTCTATTTTTTAATTCTATTCTATGACACTGAACTTTTGGGAACTGAGGACAGTCAGGGTTACAAAATCTTTTACTAAAATTCACGAGTCATTTTTGTTAAAGAGACAAACAAAGGAAAAAAAAAAAACAGACCAGTATCAGAAAGACTGACTGCTATGCTGATATATGTGGATAACTTGTTAAATATATATATTTTTAGGGACAATCAAAAAAACTTGAGAACTGTACAGCATCTTACTTAAAGCAGCCAGCACAGGCTAAAACTAAGGAATGCCTATCAGTTTAAACTCAGCTGCCAGTTGTCCCTCCTGCCCCCTAAGCTTTGGGGTATGAGTAAACAGAATTGTAAATAACGGAATGAAAAATGACGACATTGCTTTTAAAGGGGACATATCACGCTGATCCCTGATTTAATACTTACATATAATATAATAAATTTGAAAACAAGACCTTTCACCCCCTGAATTTTCAAAAAATGATATATTGTATTTTTTCTCATATCCTGGAACGAGATTTGATGCATCCGAAAATAGGTCATTTCCAGATGGTCGCGTGATTTCAAACGTGACGACATGAGGTACCTTTCTTTCTATTGGCGTAATCTGATAAAGCAGCTCCTCCTCTGTGATGTCAGTTAGTCACACTCTGAAGCGTCCTGAGATGATCTGTGTCGAGGTGGATTTTCTTCCTCCTGAGCTGCAGAACCGTCCGGGTCTGACTCGGGGTCTTATACATAAGGACGTCTCCTACACTCTGCCATTTTATTAGTGCTATCAATGCCTTACGGTGAAGTTTTGGCAAACAGCAAACTCACTCGGTCTGCCCCATCCAATATGGCGATTTTGTAAATACTGCCATGCTGCCAAAACCGCCCCCTGGCTCTACCCCCTCCGCCCCTCTGATAGAACTGACCAATCAGAGCACAAAGGGCTGTGACGTTGTAAGGTTACTGGAGGTCATTCTCCAAACGGAGCGTTTCAACGAGATCTTCAGAATGGCCTAAAATGAGGATATTGAGAACGCTATTGTGGGGCAGTGAAGGAACTAAATGACTTGTACTGAGGGCAGAAATGCTTTACAGGCATCCTAGTCTGGCATAGAGAAAAGGAGAAACAAGCATGATATGTCCCCTTTAATGTCTTTAAGAGTACAGCGGATGAAGCTGGACTGGAATGGATGAGCTTGCTGAATTTTGTAATGTTGCTGTTTAGATCAATAAGACCTGAAAGGATCTCTGGATTCTGAGTAACATTTTTACATTTAAAGATTTCATCAAATGAAGAAATCATCACGTCTCCTGTCCACTAGTGACAGAGACATTCTCCCTCTTGAAGTAGTGGATGACTTGCAGGTCCAAGGCCAGCTATGACAGAAATAACATGGAAACATCTGAGGACACTGAACCTGGGTCTACTCCAGATTTAGTTGTAACAGAAGTTTCTATTATGAACTCAAAACGGAATACTGATGCACACCTTCCAAATATGTACCCACGCACATCTTCTGTAAAAGAACAGCCAATCACCATGTTGTACTGAGGAAAGGAACGTCTTTCCAATCATCTGGTACCAAAGAAACTTCTAACACAAGGGAATAAAAGAAACTGCTTCTGCCTTGGGAGGGAGGTTCTTCACAGGCTCTTTTGGTTTTGGGGAGGCTTGTGAAAAAGCTTTTTGGGCCTTTGGGGGGGAGGGAGGATGAGAGCTGAGTATGGGGAGATTGGAGTTAGTTGATTCACTGCAGACCATCCCAAAGAGGCCTGCAGGAGGCCTAAAGCACCAGAAAAAAGTTACGAAAAACTTTTAAAAGTTTCCACAAACAGATGGGGGCTTTGTAAGCTCTAGAATCTGGACTTGCTCATTGGTCCATGGTTTGACTACATACAGAGTGAGTTTGAGGGGCCGTTTACACGACAACGCTTTTAGGGTGAAACGCAAAAGTTTTGTTGCGTTTCAGCCGACCTGAAACGCAAACTTTTGAAAACGGCCTCCAGAGTGGGATTTTTCTGATACGCTCCCGTTGCCGTGTGATCAGTTAGCCGGCATTTTCAGTGCAAATGCTAACGTCACACTCTGTTTCGCGCACACGCATACAACAGGACAACAGTACCGTTGTTACGATCCTCGTGAACTACAGTGTTGTGCTGCTCAGTCTGATGTATCGGCTGACTGTCTTTCAACAAAATGTGCATCTTTTGCTCCACTTTTTAACTTAGTATTCCCCAATACACCAGATGACTGGCTCAACTCTACTTCGGTGGAGATCTCCCAAAAGCGGCTTCTGAACAAGACAGCTATAGCACCACCTAAAGGCCTGGTATGCTTACTACAGCGTTTTCAGTCCATCAGTGTTTCCGTGTAAACGCAGATTTTTATCACTGCATTTTCACAGCGTTTTAGCATTTTCAGATGAAACGTTGCCGTGTAAACGGGGCCTGAGATCTACTTCCACAGACATAAATCCATAAAGCAGTGATATAGCTTTGACAGAAGAAAACAAACAGTAAGTAAATGTTAAAAACACTTACCACGTCTAGAATGCTGTAGAGGTGTATATCCAATGCCAAGTTTATGGACCTTTTGTTGTCTTGGATTGGCCTGGCCAGGTAGAACTTGACTTTGTCAGTCAAATTTAAGTGGTTTATCACATCAACGTCAGTACAATGATCGGGCCAATCACCTAGAGAGTAGACAAGACATTTACATTAAGACAGTAATTTGCCCATAAAGGAAGCAGTCACTAAATCTAACTGTAGACTGGAGACCAGTCACTTCATGTTTCTTTTACTGGTTTGAATAAAATAGTTCTGTCAACTGGCTTTACCTCAAACAGCCATCTCTGCTTCAGATCAATCTAAGCCTAAGAAACAGGCCCGTCTATGTGTCAGCTCTGCTTGAGACAGGGTCTGCATGCAGAGCTGGAGGAGGCCACTGACACTTTGATACAAACCACATACACTAATGAATACTATCAAATACTCAGCAGTGAGTTGGTGATCATCTTCACAAACTGCTTCAGCAAACACCAGGAAACAAGTGGCAGCAACATCTTGTAAACACAGCAACTATTTCACTTTCCTAATATGCCATGGACATGGTTCTGAATTTACAGTACTTACTTTTCCATGGGATTGAATCATCATCACGAGCACCATCCACAGGCTCTGAGTAACTGTCAGCATTTCCGCCTCGCACAGAAAGACACATGTTGTTGTTATTTCCATGTTTATGTATTCAATCAGTGAAAGTTAATCAGAAAAGGAACTTCCTGTTTAAAGCATAAAACCAGCACCCAGACAAAAACTGGACCCAGTCTGACAGGGCCCAGACTCTGGTCTGGTTCAGCTCAGTGAAAGGCTTTCTGCTCCTAAACATACATACCCTCCAAGTGGCTCTGGTTGTAGAGGCCTTCAGAATCAGGAGGTTGAGTGTGATTGGAGCTGCTTCCACCTGACACAGAAAGAGTTCACTAGTTTTTTTTTATTTGTCATTATTTCCATGTTTATGTATTCAATCGGTGAAAGTTCATCAGATCATCTGCTGCACACTTTCATTATGCATGTTCCACAGATCAGGAGCAGCTTTTACTGTTGTCCTCAAAAGACTGGACTGAGATTTGATTTTTAAGTCCTAATATCAGTCAAGACAAATCTTCTTCATTCACGCAATGTTCAGCCTAGGGTGACGTCATCAAATCCATCTCAAAAGTCCATCCGTATGTTTGGACTTTTTACAGGTTTTTATTGCATTTTAGTATTGTTATTCATACTTTTGTGTTGTTATAGATAATATTTTAATTAGAGTTGTAAGGCACCAGACAAATACATCCAAGCTGAATTTAAGCACCGTAAAAGTTGTGCCAACTCTACACAAGGTGGCACATCGCTGGGGAGGTCAATAGCGGCGGGGAGGGTTTCTTCACCATCACGACTCTGCCTCTCTTACCGCTTCTCGAACCCTGAGGGATGAGACTTATGTCTGCGCCGCTGTTCCTGCTGCTGCACTGGCCCCACCTCCCTTGTCAGACCCAGTTCCAGCGGAGGGGACTCCCTCCGCTGCTGTTTTGGCTCCTCAGAAGACCAGCTCGAACCAGGCGGCACGGCCCACCTTATCTGGGATGGAAGGGTCTCTTAGGCTTCTACAACACAGGTGGAGCTCCAGGCATCAGAAGGCTTCAGTGCATGCGGATCCTCATCTCCTCGTCCTCTTTTCTCCCCAACCACATTAATTATCGGAGACTCCATAACCAGGTCCAACAGCTTTTTTAACGCCATAACGCACTGTTTTCCTGGCGCCACTGCCCCCGTCATCCTGGACAAACTTCTTCACTTACTCCCTTCCCTCCCCTCCTCTGTCTCTAAGATCTTGAAATCTGAAATCACTAAGATGGATTTTAACTTGCTTTTTAATGTATTAAAGGACACTGGTGTAACGTAAGCCAGGCTGGGACCTGGTTTCGCAGCTCTGACCTGGTCTCATACTTTAAACCCCCTGAGAGTCTCTCCCTGAGACACCCAGCTGATCGACGGGGATTCCCCCTCAGGCGCTGACGTCAGGAGATGAGCGCTGCTCACTGCTTTCCCTGCAGTGATTCAACTTTGGAACTCTGCCAAAGTTTCAACCCCACACCCTGCATCATCGCCGCTGTTCCAGCTGCACCTGCCGCTGTCAGAATCGATTCTACGGACTCAACTCATCGGACATCACCTCCGTGACATTCAGATGACCTGCAGTAGGCCTCCAGCTTCTCAGATGTGGTGACATCTGCAGACATCTGCAGCGGGACCCAGCCATCTCTGTCGCCCCCTCCGCTCTCGTCATCTGCCTCAGAACTTGTGTAAGACTGTCTTGCATTTATTGGTATATCGTGGTCAATGCCCCAGAGATCTTGGGTGGGTTAGTTAGTTTATGTGGGTTGGTTTATGTCATTTTTTTCCATTTATTCCAGTTTTTATGATCAGTTTCACTTTCCATTCATCAATGCATTTATCCTTTTATATCTTTTACCTGTTCATTTATTCATGCACATATTTCTTCTTTTAGTTAGTAAATAAACTTTTCATGTATAAAGAAATTGCTTTCTGTCTTTGTGTGGTTGAAATTAACGGCCTCTGTACACCGTTCAAAAGAATTCACGTTTGATGTAGCGGCCTTTTGATATTGAGACTTGATAATTAATAATTCTATGAATTATTAAATCACAAATTCGTACAGTAAACCTTTCTAGAGTTTCCCTGTTTCCCTGTCTCCAAAACTGGGTGGTGCCCCGACTTAAATTTAAACTCACCTATTGTAAGTTTAAATGTCTTTTGAAAGTTTTACTTTCGCTCCGGTGGAATGCTGGCATTCTGCTGTTAATAATCAATTAGTCATTCTTTGACACCGATTCACGCTACACTGGAAAGACAGTTCTTTATCTCTGGCCAAATCCCCACACTTGGTCACGGAGCAGAACGTTTGGGCAGGATTCTCAGTCTTCATACCTGGCTCCAGTTTACCTGCCCTGCCTACAACAGCTTTATTGACAATTTTAATCTCTTTTGGGACAGAGCATCACTTTCAACTCATGATGGGATTTGTCCTAACAGGCGGGGTAGCTAAATACTTTATCACAACATCCAACACATGGTCCACTCCTCACCAGTTTGGCAGTTCGCACCCAGCAGCTCATTTTCCCACAAACAGGCCACTCCCCCTGCCACCACTCAGTAATCTCTGGTCACCACCAAGCACCCCGGTAAGCCCCGCCCACGCACCCACCAATCCCCGCCTTCCTCTATCCCTCCACATCAGCTCCATCTGTGAATCTTCAATTCCACTCCACACAACGTCCTCACGTTGTCAACCCCCTCCTCTAAGAAATTGTACCCCCTCCTATTTACTCCACATTCCCCTGCTTCCTCGGTACCCCACCCTGTTTTTAACAGTACATCTACAAATTTTGGTCTTTTAAACATCAGATTATTCAACAACAAAACATTTTTATGTCATGACTTTATTTCACAAAACAGCCTCACTACCCCCCCTGATTTTACTCACCTTCATCAGCTCTCTGGTCAGGGAGGGGGGGTGGCTGGCATTTACAAAGAGATTTTTAAATGCACCCCCAATCACATTCAGCACTTTTAGTTCTTTTGAGCACCTTGCATTCTTTTTCATACAGAAAGACCCTGTTCAAATTTTAATTATTTATAGACCCCCAAAATATACACTGTTTTCATTCAGGAGTTAGTTCATGTTTGCTGTCCTTCACAACCCTTGTCTGTTGATTTTATTGAAACTCTGGATTCCTTTAATCTAACTCAGACAATACAGGAACCAACCCACGTAAAGGAACATTGCCTAGATTTGCTTTTATTTACTGGACTTAGTCCAGCTTCGGTTTTAACTAAGGAAATCTGTGTGTCAGATCACAAACCAGGGGCGTCAGAAGCTTTTTAAATGTGGGGGGGACACACTGGTATGTCTAACGTTTCCATAGCAAAACACCTGTATTGTGGGTACATTTAGACCTACTTTCCGCTTCTTTGTTAAAAATTTTCGAATGTCTATTATGTCTGGGGAAGGAGCAAATATTGCAACAATTCATTATCTTACTTCTACTTTTCATCATTCTTAGCTGAACAATATAGCGTGGCCTCGTGTTAATATTCAGGACTAACATTACCTCCTGTGTCAAGCAGCCTGCTGCTCTCTCTCACTGCCTGAGATGCACCGTCCCTCACTTCATGCTGTGGTAGTTGAAGGTTGTCTGGAAAACATGGAGTGGTTTAGGGTAGTCGACTATGTATTTTCTATTTCTATCTTGTCTTGATGTTGGGTTTCTGCTAATAAAATTTTATTAACATTTACGGGTCTAGACCTGTAAATGTTTTTGTAAAGTGTCTTGAAATAACATTTGTTATGATTTGGCGCTATATAAATAAAGATTGATTGCTCGATTGATATTAGCGATTAAGTGGAATAGATTCTTTTACGAGGCAATAGAAACCAATATTGGATGAACCAATATTTAATGTTAAATGTGGGGGGGTCCAAATGACTTGCTTTTATTTACTGGACTTAGTCCAGCTTCGGTTTTAACTAAGGAAATCTGTGTGTCAGATCACAAACCAGGGGCGTCAGAAGCTTTTTAAATGTGGGGGGGACACACTGGTATGGGTTCCGGTGGTTAATTAGATGATATTTGCTGCATTCTAATGTATTTTAACAGGTAGTTTAACATCTAATTTTTACTTTTAAGACACATTTTTCAGACTCAACATTAAGTTCTCATTTAAATGTCAGCCTTTACCACACTGTCATAAAACTCACTGTCATGCCTAAGATAATGAGATGAATATGACAAAATTTACCACCAACAATGACTTTTTGGTTACATGTAGCCTTTTACAACACAAAATTACTCTGTCGAGCAGAGAACTTCAGAGAATGAACCAATGTGATGATGTTAACAACCAACAGTAACTTTAGTCAGTGAATATGTTTAAGAACAAGAGCAGTTTTGTCAATGTAATGGTGGCACATACAAACTGGTTTATATGTATAAATTGTGCCACTTAATAACTTGTGCCTCTTTCCTACACAAAACACCTAGAATAACATACATCTCTCTCTCTCTATTGCTTTGCTTGCCATGAAGCCATGGCAGAATGAGAAAAGTAAATAAAAGCTTGAAGATGTCTGAACAAACGTTTGTTCTAAGGCAGCTGTATTATTCATTCAGATTATAGACATTGCAGTTAGATAATATTTGTTCTAAATTGTTGCACATAGAGAGAAAAACACTTACTTGAGTTTGCATTTATATTTGACCTTTTTCAATAAGCTATTTGGTGTGTTTCATTTTTGTTACAAAAGTTCACTTTATTGATGTTCATTAACTTTTATGCTGTTATTCATTGCAGATTTTTATAAAAACTGCACTATTTTAATTAAAACATGTTCGGAAATTTTCCTTTTTTTAAGTGTCACTTATTTTCTGTTAGGGTTTTACATGTTTTATATGTTAGACATAGGGAAAAATGGTCTAACGTGCAAATTAGTCTAGAAAAAACAATGAATCATGAGAAAATCACCATTATGAGTTTATATTAAAAAAAATTGTGATTTGATATTTTCGCCATATTGCCCACCCCTAGCTACAATGATTATTCATTCATACATACAGTAACTTTTGATCTGGAGCCCATAGAAACTAAATACAAGAAACTTCAACTAATCAGCAATCATATTATATGTTTGTAGAGCTGTGTGGAGTAATGTAAAGTCATCTTGCCCAAACCCATCCTGTAACTTCCAGCCCAGCACCGTAAATAGCTCACCTCCGTGACTGAAGTCTGTGCACTGTCCCTCACGTCACAGGCTGCTGACCCTGCTTCTGCTCCTGCCTCTGACTCGCTATCAATCTGCTGTCAAACGGGATCGGGATGGATTCATTAAGCACTGTTTTTTTCTAAATATAGAATAAGTCAGCTAACGTTTCCATAGCAAAACACCTGTATTGTGGGTACATTTAGACCTACTTTCCGCTTCTTTGTTAAAAATTTTCGAATGTCTATTATGTCTGGGGAAGGAGCAAATATTGCAACAATTCATTATCTTACTTCTACTTTTCGTCATTCTTAGCTGAACAATATAGCGTGGCCTCGTTTTAATATTCAGGACTAACATTACCTCCTGTGTCAAGCAGCCTGCTGCTCTCTCTCACTGCCTGAGATGCACCGTCCCTCACTTCATGCTGTGGTAGTTGAAGGTTGTCCGGAAAACATGGAGTGGTTTAGGGTAGTCGACTATGTATTTTCTATTTCTATCTTGTCTTGATGTTGGGTTTCTGCTAATAAAATTTTATTAACATTTACGGGTCTAGACCTGTAAATGTTTTTGTAAAGTGTCTTGAAATAACATTTGTTATGATTTGGCGCTATATAAATAAAGATTGATTGCTTGATTGATATTAGCGATTAAGTGGAATAGATTCTTTTACGAGGCAATAGAAACCAATATTGGATGAACCAATATTTAATGTTAAATGTGGGGGGGTCCAAATGAAGAATTTTGAAATCTGGGGGGGACACGACCCCTTCACATTGAATGGTGGCGACGCCCATGTCACAAACTGATTTTATTCCAGCCTTCTTTTGTTGATCATACTCAGGGGCGTAGCTACAATTAGGCAAACACAGGCAGTTGCCTTGGGCCCCAAGATTTCCAGGGGCCCCCAAAGCATCTCTTAAAAACTGATTTATGAAGTTCTCTTCAATTGAAAGCATTTCTTTTTTCTTAATCTTACTTCACATGCCTCAAAATAAATCAAAAGACAATGGGCTCTAATTTCGTGGCGCAGGGCAGGGGGCGCAAGCCTGGTGCAAGTCTGGCGCAGCCTGCGCAGTGCTAATTTCGTGCGGCGCACCGCCGTGCGCTGCCAATTTGACAATTTGGTAGACCGTCTGCGCAGAGATGGGTGTGACGGCGCGCCAGGGGGAGTTGACGGTGCACCAGGGGGAGGTGTTGGCAGATTCATGTTGCCGCTGTGACAATTTCGTGCCAAAAAAGTGCGCTGAAAGATCGCCAGCTACAACCTGGTCTATCCTTGGCGCAATGCGGAGCACACCCCACGCAGCTGTAATTTGGTGACAGGCGCACATGTGCGCACATGTCAACAAAGCCTCAGAGGCAGGTTTCCAGAGTGTCAGGCACATTTTGATGCAATAAACAATCACAGCAATCACTATTTAATGTAACTGTCTGAACCAGCAGATACATTTATATCTATATTAACAGTCCCATCACATCTGATGTCAGATTAAAGCCGTTTGTCATAATGGAAAGTTAACCTGACGGCAGCTGGAAGTTTGATGCACATCTTACAATTAAACAATAAACAGCCTGAACATCGGATACTGAGTATATCTGGTTCTCTCATTTCATTTAATTCAAAGAAAAGAGGGAGAGAATAAATGTGTGTCACTCAGGATTTACCCGTGATTTCCCATATTTCTCTGTTTTAGTCTTTATTTTTAATGTGATCTAAAAAGATGGAGTACATTATTGTAAGAAGGATGAGGTGGAGACACTGGGAGAGTATACAGTATATCACCAAAGGCTTTGCTTGGCGATGACAAACCAGGAGTGCAGGTGGATCAAAAGTATTCTGAATGGATAAGCCAGCTGTGTAACTGCCTCTTAATTTTTTACTCTGGATAAAGACAAAGGAACAGATTAAATCTGTCCCGGGAGCTGGCCCACACGGTGACGCGCGTTGTGTCCTCCGATGCGCCCCGCTGTCCATTGACCTGCTGCAGGCACAGCAGCTCTGACCGTCTCCGCTACCAGCACTCTCTCCCCGGTGCTGGAGATCACTCAGACCAATCAGACGCTGCGCCTCGGCCGCAGGGCATTTAAAGGCGAGGAGAGGCGCTCATTTGATTGGTGAAAACAGCGCTCGGCTGTGTTAAACCCACTCACGGCTTTTCTCCTCCCTCTCTGCCATTTGCGCGGAGGGAGGCGTGGACGCGCAGCTCTGCGCTCATGTGCGCCTGTACTGCACCTCTCTTGGCACTGCAGGAAACTTGCAAAGTGCACCGGTCACGCCCTGTGCGCACGGCGAAGGCCGGCGCAGGGCAGGTGCGCCTGCGCCTGGTCTAAGAAATTAGAGCCCTTTATCTTTAATGATGGTTTTGGGTACTCCCCCTCCCTTCTTATTCAACGAGCTATTCCATGTTACAACACATCTGAACATTTGATTCAGGAAGACAGTGGTAAAAAACACTTTATCCCCAAATCAAACTATTTGAGTTGGGGATAAACATTATTGTACACAATCTCTTTTTTAGAAAAATTACTCACTGGACAGGGGGTCAAATAAAAATACATTAACTTTAAAATAATAGTACCAAAAAGTATGGTAACTGTAAATATCACCTCTTTCAGTAGATTTTTTTCCAGTTTTATGTTATGTGTAACCTATGTTTACCGCTAAGGTTTACTTTACCATAAACTTAAGGATAACATAAGAAGAAAAGGCTAATGAAATCAGAAGATCTAAACTCAAAAAGAGGGAAATAAATAAGGTGGCAATACTTAATAAGGCACACAGACAGTAAATGAGGGTTTCAAAAAATGTTTTTGTATTCTCAACATAAAATGAAAAATAAAATGAAAACAAAAGAGGAAAGAAAATTTTTCAAGTTCTTCAGTTCTTTCTGTTTAGTAAGTTCACTTCACTTTGTCAATCCACAAAAGGTTCAAATAAGGCACACTTCATGTCATCAGTTGTTATGATTGTCCACCGGATTCAAAGTTCATAATAAAAAAAAAAATGTTTTCTTCTTCAGAGATACGATCGTCCAAAAGCTAGAAAATAGTCTCTTTCAACTAATAAATCTTATCTGATGTGGTCCTTGTTTCACAGATAGATCCAATGTCCTCATTTGTCGGCTTCAGCTCGCCATCCATCCACACCAGAAGGAAAAGGAAACTCAAAACATGGCCTGTATAAAAATAAGGCCAAACTTAAACACTCATACGCATAATAAATTAACAAGTAAATTACATAAGTGAACAAATGATCAAATAAATAACAGTTAAATAAAACATTAATAAATTTACTCGTCTAGCTTTTTTTCCTTGATCTCTATAGCCCCACACTGCGTATCACGCAGCTAGTTGCTCATTCATTCTCACACTCGCACATGGTAGCCAAACTTTTGTTAGCATTAGCTTTAACCCATCGATACGTTATGTGATGGTTCTGGATACATACTTCCGTATTTAGTGAGGTTTTGAGAGCGTTGGAAGTTAGTAGATGTAGTCAAAAGTGCACAGCCACACAGGTCTGGGGTCTTCACAGTGCTCTCGTTTATTAACAAACGGCATAACCTTACCAAGCCCGGTTATACGGCTACTATTCCATCATACAAACAAAATAGCAAGTGCATATCCATACATCACTTGTGAGTCCAGTGATAGAAAAAGGAGTACGAGCTCTTGGACTCAGGGATGCGTCCATAACGAGAGTGCCACTCAGACTGAAAACAAAGATGACAACCGCGGCCTCTGGTGACGTTGCACCGTGTTTCTTAAAGGTACATCACACAACACCTCAACTGTTACATATTCCCCCCTGGTAAGACTAAGGCTGACCTCAGCCGTACGCTCTGAGACAGTCCGAACTTAAAATACTCCCATACATGCTAAAGTATTTAAGATGTCCAAACCAAACAGGGTTGCAATCTGTGAAGCAACACAGTAACCGACATACATGTCAGAATTGAATAATGTGTAAGTCCATAAAAGTGTTATCAGCAAAATGAAAATTAACTTAAACAAACAGCATAGTGAATTCCCCATGTTTTTTTTTTTTTGTTTTTTTTTTGACTAGTGACTCTTAAATGAAACAAGTCCTTAACTATTTCAATACAATGAAACAGGTTGAAAACAAAACAACATTCACCAATTCTTTAGTACGTTGAATAAACAACAATATCAGTAATGCTGTTGTTGAACATGAAAACACACACTTAATAACTTTAAAAGCATTACCTCAGGTCAAGTCTGTCGGTGTGAAAAACATTAGTCCACCTGGTGTCTGACCATCCAGAGGTCACTCTGGGGGCATGTCTTGGTCTCAAGTTGTAGGGTTCAGCAGGTACAGGAACCATGTCAGCCAAAGGTGAGTTTTGGGTTTGGGAGTCATGAGTCACTGAGGCAGCGTCAGCCGCTGAAGTCGGTGTAGAGTGAGCTCCATTAGGGTCAGTGTTCCAGTCATTTTCGTCATCAGGGAGAGACAAGGGGGTGTCTGAGGTTTCAGGGACGGGGATGCCCGAACTGCTTGGCTCTGGGACATTCAGGTCAGGGGGCAGGTCACTGTCCACAAACTCAGGGCTCTGGCAATTCGCAGGCACATGACTTGTACGTCCACGGGGAGAGGCTGTGTCCCATGTATGAAATGGCAGTAGATTCACCACATGGAAAACTCCTGCATCTGCTCCTGTGTCATTCCTGGAGAGTCTGTAGTTCACATCAGACAGCTTCTGGGAGATGCGGTAAGGGCCAGTGTAAAGTGGGGCCAACTTTGCAGTAAAATTGGTCAGCGCATCTGATCTGGGGTGAGATTTAACTCTAACAAGGTCCCCAATGTTGTAGGAGGCATGACGGCGTCTCAGGTCGTAGTAGTGTTTTTGACGTTTGTGGCTCTCATTCAGCACAGCTCGAGCATGGTCATGTGCTTCCTGAAGTGAGGCTTTTAGGCTTTCAGGATAGGGGACACCGGGGTCATCAACACCATCACTGGAGGGTTGAGTGACCAGGTCAAGGGGAGTGTTTAATTCTCGTCCATATAACATCATGGAGGGGCTTAGACCTGTGCTTTCATGATGTGCCGTGCGCAGTGCAAAACAAATCTGGGGAATGTACTTGTCCCATGCAGTATGTTTGTCTCCCACATAGGCACGAATGGCTGTTTTGAGAGTTCGATTCACTCGTTCAGTGGCGTTTGTTTGTGGATGATAAGCTGTTGTAAGTCTGTGCTCAGTTCCCAGTGTTGAAACAACATGCTCAAACAGTTCACTCACAAATGGTGTCCCTCTGTCAGAGATGAGAAATGAGGGGGCCCCATGTCGAGCAAAGACATCACTGATGAACTTGTTGGCTGCAACTTGTGCTGTAGCCTCTCTCACTGCACTGACTTCGATCCATTTTGAAAAGTAATCCACAAAGACAATGATGTAGGCATTACCACTTGATGTGCGTGGCAGAGGTCCAACATAGTCCACACTGGTGTACTCCCATGGTCTCTGAGGTTGAATGGGGACCATGAGGCCAGCTGGCTTTCTTTGACTTGGCTTAGTGGTCTGGCACACTGAACAAGAGACCACATATCTCTTGACATCAGAGGCCATGTTTGGCCAGAAGAACCTGAGTCTCAGGCGAGCCAGGGTTTTTGAAGCACCCAGGTGTCCAGCTGTTGGGTGGTCGTGGTAATACTTCAGCAGAGTACCACGGATGGCAGTGGAGGCATAGAGCTTCATTTGTTTGAGTGGATGCAGACCACATTTAGTTTTTGGGTCGTGAAAGTAGAGCAGCCCATCCAGAACAGCATAATGAGAGAGATCATTATTGTCCACATTCTGGCTGCTTTCCTCCAATTTACGGAGCAAATCCCCAGTTACGGGGTCATCCAGCTGCAGCTGTCGTACATGTGAGCGATCTGCCAATACTACCAAAGGCAAGGTGCGAAGGTCAAGGCTTCCAATGACAGCATGAGCAGGTAAGAGATCCATCGGAGCATCTGTAGCTGGGAGAGGATTCCGTGAGAGTGCATCAGGCACTTTGTTACGTTCACCAGGTTTGTGAACAATGTTGAAGTCAAAGTCTTGGAGGCGAAGGGACCATCTGGCAAGCCTGCCAGATGGATTTGGGCGAGACATCAGCCACCTCAGGCTACTGTGATCAGAGTAAATGGTGACATGTAACCCCTCTATGTACGGCCTGAAGTGTTCCAAGGCCCAAATGACAGCCAAACACTCCTTTTCTGGGGTGGAGTATGGTTTTTCGGCCTTGTGTAGCGCACGGCTAGCATATGCTACAGCAACATCTTTGCCTTCATCATCTTTCTGCATTAGTGCAGCACCAAGTCCAGCATCACACGCATCAGTGTGAATGAAGAAGGGATGCTCAAAGTTGGGGGACCTTAGAATAGGTGCAGAAGTGATGCATTTTTTCAACAGGTCCAAGGCTGCCTGACATGTGCTGTCCCAGCTGAAAGGTGCATCCTTTTTTGTAAGTGCAAAGAGTGGCTCTGCATGACGAGCATAACCCTCCACAAAGCGTCGATAGTAACCTGACAGGCCAAGGAACTGTCGCACATGCTTTGCAGAGGTAGGCACTTTAAAGTCCATCACAGCCTTGACTTTGTCAGGATCAGGGTATATGCCAGATGGAGTGACACGATAACCAAGGAAGGTGAGTTCACTGAGGCAGAACTGGCATTTGCTTGGTTTCAGGGACAGGCCAGCTGGTTTTAACCTTGCCAAGACCTCTTCCAGATCTGCTAGGTGCTGTTCAAAGGTTGGAGAGGCAACAACAATGTCATCAAGGTAAACTGCGCAGGACTTGTAAATGAGGCCAGCCAGGACTGTGTTCATAAGCCTCTGAAAAGTCGCTGGAGCATTACAGAGGCCGAAGGGTAGAACTCTGAACTGGAACAGTCCGCAGTGTGTGACAAAAGCTGTTTTTGATCTTGACTCCTCAGCAACAGCCACTTGCCAATAACCTCGAGCAAGATCTAGAGTGGAAATGAACTTTCCTCTGGATAGGAAGTCAAGGGATTCATCCACACGTGGCAGTGGATATGAGTCTTTCACAGTCAGTTGGTTGAGACCTCGAAAATCAACACAAAACCTTGGCTCATGTTGGGGTCTGTTCACGATGACAACGGGGGCAGACCATGGCCCTGATGCTGGCTCAATGATGCCTTCCTGTAACATCTTCTGAACCTGTTCTTCGATTACTTTCTTTTTTACAGGTGAAGTTCGATAAGGAGGAAGGTTGACAGGCTTTGCATCTCCTGTATCAATAACATGTTCAGCTAGTGATGTGCGGCCCAAGTGACCATCAAATAGATCAGCGTAGTTTTCAAGCAACCTCAACAGTTCAGCTTTCTGCTCTTTCACCAAGCTAGCTTCATCAACTTTGTCATTTAGGGCTGATGGTGAAACATCAAGAAACATCATAGTCCCTGATTCAAAGTCACAAGTGTCTGACCTGTCATCCTCAAGACCATCAGGGAAAGGTTGTTTGTAGTCCATGAACACTGTTCTGGTAGGTACATGTATGATCAGTGAGGCACGTATCGCAAAGTCCATTCCCAAAACAATGGGGGAGGATAGTTCAGGGATCACCACAAATCTCTGGTAGAAACGCTTTCCCATAAATCCAATGGTAAGCCAGGTGATTCCTAGTGGGTCACAGTACGTGTTATTTGCCAGGAGAATGGGCAAACCTGACCAGGCTGTAGTAACTATTTTGCTTTGATTGCTTTCTGAAATCAAGTCCGCCCTCACAGCTGAAAGTGAGGCTCCCGTGTCAAGTGTGGCATCCATTGCTGCACCTTTAAAGTTCACTTTGACTCTCAATGGGGTGTTCCATGGAGACTGAGACGTTTCATCCTCAACGTGATTGAGCGCAGGCTGCTCATCCGAAACAGGAGGTAGGGGAGGCGGGGTCAGTGCCTGGGGGGAGGGTTGCCTCTGCGAAATGACCTCCCCCCTTGGAAGTTTCCCTGCCTCCTACTAGAGGGTCCCAGATCTGATGCTGAGCCACCCTCAGAAGTACTTGCTCCATTAGTGTTGGAGTTCAGGCCTTGAGGCTCAGTCTGCGGAGGTTCAGGTGTGGACTTGGGAGGACTCTGGGGACCCTTTTGGGTAATGGAGCAGTTAGGGCAGGTGCGAGATGTAAAACCTGGCATGGAGCATTTGAAGCAGTGGGTGCCACCATCATTAATCCTCTTTACCTGAGAACGAGGAAGCTGCATGGTACTGGGGCCAAGAACAGAGTGGAGTTCATGTGCTCTCAACATCAGGTCAATGATCGAGTCAACGTGTGTGCCAAAAAGAGCAACTCTGTATTTCTCCTGAGCGTGCTTACAGATCAGTTCTATTTGCTCTATATCAGATGGGGGGTTCCTCAGTTTCTTGAACTCACTGAGCATGTGGGCTACAAATGTGGGTAGGGGCTCCTCAGGACCCTGGACGCGGTCAAGGATGCCTCTCATCACACGCTCTTGGTTATCAGAGGGGAGGAAGACAGTTCTGAATAGCACACAAAAATCTGTCCATTTGACAACATGGTTATTGAGTACACTGAACCATTTTTTTGCTTCTCCAGACAGGAAGCGTGGCAGCTCCCTAAGGATTTGAGCGTCTGACAGTTCAAGAGAGGACCTGTAAGTACTAACGGATTGCAGCCAGTCTTCTGGGTGGATCACACCGTTTCCAGCAAACACAGGAGGCTCCAGTTTAGCTTGGTGTAAAGCAGCTGCTAGGACCCTGGTTGTATTAGCAATGTCGAGAGAGTTTGACTGTTGGTGGTCTGCATACTCTGAAACTTTAGCATGAGATTGCGATGCCACATTGGAGAATGGAGGTACCTCAGTAAGAGAAGCAGGACATTGAGGGGTTGAGGTAGCCAATGGGATGGGGTTGGGGGGTCATCAGGGGGCTTAGTAGCAGCTAACTTGTCATTTCTGTCCCAGTGTTCCAGAAGTTTCCCCTGTAGATCAAGAGACTCATGTAGGCACTGCTGAAGCATGTCGACTGAGGCCTGTAAGCTTTTCACTTTGTGTTCAAGGTCGGCGCTTACATGTCTTGTAACAGGCAGTCTCGGGAGAGCTGCAAAGTCAGTGTCATCTTGGGGGTCTTCAAAGTAAATAAACTGAGGAAACTTAGCCATGATGTTAACTATCAATGTCGTCTATAGTCTCTAAAGTTTTTCCCTTTTTTCAAAAAAACACTTAAGCCACTGCAGAAAATTGAAAACACAAATGTACTTAAACATGCAAAACCAAAAGGATTTTTTATTTTTTTATTTTTTTATTTTTTTTAAGCAAACTGCAACCTTGCAGTTGCAGAGATATATAGAAAAAAACACCAGCAAATTATCAATTAAGGCTTTGCAAGTGCAATATGAAGTAAGAATATTGCCACAATATAAGAGAAACAGACTCAAAAAGTTACTTCAACCGAGTATAACCCCAATAAATTGTTATTTCTTATTAATAAAGCAACTATATTGATCACTCTCAACTCTCAAATATTTATGAGTTTAACAACGCAGTCAGAGTCCTTATGTTCATTACTCACAGTACTCAAATCACTCTCTTGTCCGTTTATCCCACGATCGCGGCAGGCATCAATCCACAGTTCAGTTCAGCTCCAAGAATCCTTAAAGTTTCATAGTTCATCCAAAGCCGGTAGAAATACAGAACGGGAATCCACACACGCAGCCGCCAGGCAAAAGGTGAGGGACAGATCCGGTGGCAGAGAAAAAGATCCAGCTCCAACCTCAACTGGACGTCCTCCTCCGTGCAGCAGGTCCAACGATGCCTGGAAATTCCCGCCGGCAGGCTGGTTCCCTCTCTCCTCCGTGCAGCAAAATGTGGTCCGTCAAAATCCTTGATGTTGCCGACGCACGCGGTGAGCTAGCGCTAACGGCTAACGGTGTTTACTCTCTTTCTGAGTACTGGAAATGGCTCGTAGACTCCGGATGATTTAGGAAGGTCCAAGGAAAAGATGTTCGGGCGCCAATTGTGATGGTTCTGGATACATACTTCCGTATTTAGTGAGGTTTTGAGAGCGTTGGAAGTTAGTAGATGTAGTCAAAAGTGCACAGCCACACAGGTCTGGGGTCTTTACAGTGCTCTTGTTTATTAACAAACGGCATAACCTTACCAAGCCCGGTTATACGGCTACTATTCCATCATACAAACAAAATAGCAAGTGCATATCCATACATCACTTGTGAGTCCAGTGATAGAAAAAGGAGTACGAGCTCTTGGACTCAGGGATGCGTCCATAACGAGAGTGCCACTCAGACTGAAAACAAAGATGACAACCGTGGCCTCTGGTGACGTTGCACCGTGTTTCTTAAAGGTACATCACACAACACCTCAACTGTTACAGTTACCTACTCATACTCATTCATACAACAACACACATACCAACAGATGAGTGTACACTGTATTAGATTCATGCCAGTCACTATAATTAACTTACCAAGTCCAATCAAAATCTATTTTTAATACATCGGCTTGTCTCGTCCAGCACAACTTGGCAAGGTATAAGTTCAGTTTTTCCACTTCTTCGTCTTCTAAGTTCAGTTAGCACGTTTAAGTTCAAAATATAAGTTCAGTTAGCACGTTTATGTTTAGAGCATAAGTTCAGTTACTCCGCGTACTATTCAACAAGCTTTACTATAGATCAGATCTCAGATGATTCAATCTGGAGTCAAGTCGAGTCTCTCACACTATCAGCTGCGCCGTCTTATAGCTACACTTCCTGATTCACGCTGAATCCAGGAACGTGATAGGACAATTCACTTGCCGCGAGATCTACAAATAACGCGAGATCTAATGTAACACGAAAATTAATATAGAGTTGAAGAACAAAGTAAAACTATAGAACTGGCAGAATTTTAACAATGCACATTCACCTTTACAAAAGTATCTAAAATAGTGACCTGGGTTACATATGCTTGATATTTACACATTTGTTCTTTACTAATTTTTTTTTTTTTTTTTCAATATTTACCTATTGTAATGTTTTTCACTTCATACTTTCTTGTTTGTTACTGTTACTCTGTAAATTCCCCACTGTGGGACAAATAAGCTGTCAATTGACCATAAAAGATTTCAAATCCAGGACAAGGTGGATTAAATTATGGATTCACTTTTTTCAGAATCAAACTAAAGTACAGAACTTGAGGAAATACATTTAGTTGCGTTAAGTTACCATGTACAAGATTAGCACTGTCTCATGCCTTGACTCTGGGAAAGAGACAGTGGACCCAGGGAAGGCCAGTCTAGCTCTGAGGAAGATGAGTTACAAGGACATGGAGGGCCCCATTGAATGGGTTTGCCTTGAGCCCCCAAACCACTAAATACACCCCTGATCATACTCCTGTTCATTGAAGGGTTTTTAATCCAACGTCTGCCAGCAAGTTTACCAAGCTTATTGTTTCTGCATCTTTAACTGCCTTCAACCCAGAGGAGCCCCCTCGCAGCCTCAGATCCTCTGGCGTAGGCCTTCTGGTCATTCCAAAGTCTTGGCTCAAAACCAAAAGTGATCAAACTTTTTCCATCAAAGCTCCTCGACTTCGGAACGACCTGCCAGAGGACATAAGGTGTGCAGAGGTGCTTCCTTTACGTCTCCTTTAAAAACTCACTTTTATAGACTTGCTTTTATGTGATGCCATCTTTTTGTCTTTTTGTCCTTTATCTTGTCTTCTTTAGGGGCGTCGGTGGCGCAGTTGGAGAATGCGCTTAGTCGGTGATCGGAAGGTGTCCTTGGGCAAGACACTTAATCCCATGTTGCTCCCACTGCTGCGTCAGTGGTGTGTGAATGGGTGTGAATGGGTATGAAAGGGCGTAACTGTGTTAAATGTACTGATGGATAGCTACCATAGTAAAGATTGGATCCATCAGTGAGTGAATGTGAGGGCGAATGGGTGTGGATGGGTAAGTGTGACCTGTGATGTAAAGCAGCTTTGAGTGGTCCATGACTAGAAAAGCGCTATATAAGCTCAAGTCCATTCCATTTTTATATTTCATCTCTTTTATTTCTGTCTTACCTTGGTGTAACTGTTTTACCATTCATTATTTTATCTTCACTATTATTATAATTTCATCGTTTTATTATTCTTTTTACACTCTTATTATTGTCTTTTTATACCTGCTGTCCTGTTCTCTGCTTCCATATGCCTTTTATTTCCTTTTTATTGTCTTTTTTTTTTTGGTGATTGATGTTTTTACCTTTTATCTTGGTCCTTATGCTCTCATTTTATATTGCATGGTTCTTGTATTGCCTGAGTTCATATGGGTTGAAGCTTGTGTTCCATGTTAAATGCTTGTGTTTGCTATTATGTTCATGACTGTCAAAGCATTTTGTAAACTTCTGTTTTTTGAAGTCTTATACAAATAAAATTATTATTATTATCATCATCATTATCATTATTATTATCAATAATATGGTGCTGCATGGTGGCTCAACGTTTCGCACTGCAGCCTTACAGCAAGAAGGTCAGAGGTTCGATTCCCAGCTTGGCCGGTGGACCTGTCTATGTGGAGTTTGCATGTTCTCCCCGTGCATGTGTGGGTTCTCTGGCTTCCTCACACAGTTCCAAAACATGCTCACCAGGTGAATTGATCACTCTAAATTGTCCCTAGGTGTGAGTGTGTGCGTGAAAGGTTGTCTGTTTATGTGTCAGCCCTGTGATTGACTGGTGACCAGTCCAGGGTGTACCCCGCCTCTCACCCAATGCATTCTGAAGTTGGCCTTCCAATGATTCTACAGCTGTTAGCCTCCCACTGAGAAACAAAATCCCTTTCTTTATACCGTCCAATTGGCTCTGGTTGTAGAGGCCTTCAGCATCAGGAGGCTGTGTGTGATTGGAGCTGCTTCTACCTGACACGCTCACAGAGCTCACAGCTCACTGACACACCATCAACACTTTGCTTCAATGAAATCAACTCTGCATGAATGTTTGTGAATAGTTGGAATCAAAGTGTAGAGCTCCACAGCAGCATGCTTCAAAGAGAAGAGAGCCAGCTTACCTGTGAGGAGGAGCAGAAAGAGGAACCCTGCAAACATCCTGACTGTGGAACGTCTCCAGTCACTAAGGATCCCTGTCCCTCAGACTCTCTGCAAGATTCTGACTTTACACATCACTGCCTTGTTGTGGAAGAGGGCAGGCCACACCTACAACAAAAGCTTTTTTTCTTCCTCTAAATGGCATCAAGCTCAACCATTAGCACACTGTGGGTAAATCCATTTTCTCCTCCAAACAAAGCAGTTTACTCCTCTGCACATCCTCTGTGGTGGCTCCAAAGTTTACCAAGAAAAGCTTTTTAATGGAAGAGCTTTACCCAGCAGCTTCCACACAGTCATGTGTCATTCCTCTTCAGTGCTTTTGATCTTTGAATTGAAAGGAAATGGTGTTTTAAATTTATCTCCAAGTGACAATCTTACTGTTTTTGCCTTACTGCAATATCTGTTAAAAGGAGCAGGTACTCTATAATTGTGCACTCTTTTTTTTTTTTCCTGACTACCGCCTTCTACAAATAGAGAGGGTACTCTACAGATATTATTTGTCCCTCAAAGCCATGCTCTAATTCTCTGACGCCTGGATATCTCAGTTACCTTTTCACCATTCCCAGAGTGTTGGTTAATCGAAGAGATGATGACCAGGATGCATCCAAGTTCTTGGTTAACTCAGATTTTATGATAACAGCAAGTCAAGAACATGCGACAGAGCTCTGGGTTCCTCTTTAGCTCTCCCTAACAGCCCTGATACAAATCTCAAAGCCTTCCTTTGAAGAAGAACTTTGGGTTACTCTCTCTTGAACCCTTCTATAGTTTAAGATCAGCCTATTCTAGACATTCAGTTTCAAATCTGAAATGTTGTTATTTTTGGGGTGAGCCAGTGATGTCTCCTCTCATTTCCCAGCATCATCCTGTGTTTTCCTAATAAAGGTTAAATGTACACTCACACACATCACACACTTTCATGCTGCCTTATTAAAAATGTTGTCTGCTGCCAAGGTACTTTATATCCTACTCCCCTTCAACTCAAGGCCTGCAGCTGCATCTCCCAAGTTTCACTTCAGCACACACACAGCACATTCAACAGTTATATTATGCAGTTATTTTCTGAAAACTCAACAGAAACCCTCAGCAGTCATTAGATAAGTAGATGGGTAAACAATATTAATCATTTAGCTTTAAAACAAAACCTTTCATGTTAATGGTGTCCACTCTTCCTTCGTACTGAGTGATCTGTAGTCTCTCAGGAGCCCTCAACCTCCTGCAAGTACACACATTATCTATTATATGGCTGCAATAAGCACAAATTAATATAAGAGCCGTGAGAGTAACACTATATTCAACGCTACATCTGTGTGCGCGAGTGAACTCAGCGTAAGCACTGCACTGATCATCATCACAGACTCCACAAGCTGATCAGGATGAAGTTTAAAGCAAATATAAAACACAGAGTGACAGGGGCACTTCTGCTTACGCTGACCTTATACACAGAAAACGTGCATCTGTAAACACAGATGAATGATCAGGGAGCGTGGAATTGTTTTTCTCCAGTAACTCTGCATCTTGTGCGTCTTGTGCGTCTTGTGCGTCTTGTGCGCGTTCGAGCAGAGCTCCGCTGTGCGCGATGCTGAGAGCTGAGAACTGTGAACGGCAAATACCCACCAGAGCTCTCTCTTTTATTATTTTAGACCGTGACATGATTTCAACCATGAGTGTGAGTTCGTTCACATGAGAACACGGAGAGATGATTTGCTTCTGAAAGATAAGTGTTTGATTCTGGGCAGTGTCAAAAATGTCTGTGGCATTCTGAAAGTTTTAGTTTCGTATAAGAGCTATGTGCAAAGTAATTTAAGCCTGAAACATCGGAAAAAGAAAAGATCATAATTCAGAAGGTATGGCGGTTTTTACTTTGTCGTGGCGGTGTGCCCCGATCCTATACATGTAGCGGAAACCCAGCCATACGATGCGTTCTGGGAGCACTTTTTTAAAATAAAGATTGAACATGAAGGACTGAACTGAATACAAGAAAAACATGTTGGAGGCTCCACAGTCCTTAACACAGCATCTATAACATGTTGAAACGTTTTTATTTTTTCAAAATTTAATCCCCACCCCCACAAAAAATCAAACTATTTTGGAAAAGCTTTGGCGGCCCACTTGCAGTACCTTCGCGGCCCACCAGGGGGCCGCGGCCCACAGGTAGGGAATCACTGTTCTATTGCATTTGAACACATGAGTTCTTGCCAAGATAGTCAGGCATTGGTCAAAACCTCTTGCCTGGCCACTGGCATGTGCAGTCTTTACATCACTGACATGTAACATTTAGAGTTGAGCCTTGCTGAACTTAAGTCTGTGATCCTGGATCACAGACTATCTCACAGAGAGGCCACAGTTTGTCAGGTTGGGAAACTGCGTCTCTGGGACGGTCATGAGCAGTACGGGGGCTCCGCAAGGAACTGTTCTGGCTCCATTCTTATTCACACTTTATACTGCAGACTTCAAATACAACTCTGAGTCCTGCCACATCCAAAAATACTCCGATGACACTGCTATTGTGGCGTGTATCCAAAATGGACAGGAATCTGAATACAGGGATCTGATAAAAGCTTTCTGTGACTGGAGTCATAGAAATTGTCTCCTACTGAACACCTCAAAAACAAAGGAAATGGTTGTGGATTTCCGAAAGTCTGGGCTCTGCCATCAGCCAGTTAACATCCATGGGGTGGATGTGGAGGTGGTGCCAACCTACAAATATCTTGGTGTACATCTGGACAACAAGTTGGACTGGTCCCTTAATACAGATGCACTCTTTAAGAAGGGGCAGAGCCGTCTCTTTTTCTTAAGGAAGCTCAGATCAATTGACGTCTGTGGTAAGCTGCACATGTTTTATCAGTCCGTGGTAGCCAGTGCTTTGTTTTATGGTGCAGTCTGCTGGGGAAATAGTTTAAAGCAGAAGGACAAGAGGCGACTGGAAAAACTGGTGAAGAGAGCTAGCTCCGTGGTTGGATCCAGTTTGGACTCACTGGAGGCTGTGGTGGAAAGGTATACACAGAAGAAAGTGGAGGCTATCATCCGTCACTCTGATCACCCACTTCACACCATCATAATCCAGAGAAAAAGCAGCAGGGGACGTCTTACCTCTGTGCGCTGCAGGACCGAGAGATACCGAAGATCGTTCCTCCCTGCAGCCATCAGAGTGTACAATTCTTTTCTTGGAAGAGAGCCCAAACAACATGAATTTCCCTTCGGGGATTAATAAAGTATATCTTATCTTATCTTATCTTATTAAAAAAAAAAAAAAAAAACATAACAATCTGAAATCACATATTCTCTTACACAGTCTTATCACAACACTTCTTTAACAACATATTGTTACTATCTCAAGGTCACAGGTGTAATATAGGTTAATTTTAGATGGGGCAAGGCTTGCCCCTGCTCTTTCACTGCATTTATCTGTCTTTCAAGATTCAATCTCTGCATTCTGGCGGTAATTTTTCACTTTATCCATAAACAAAAGTTGTCTCATGTGAGCTTGCATTAATAAAGACAAATGAAATCTTGTTTTGACATTACAATAATTTATTGATAGTGAATCATCAGTGTTAGAGCTGCATGTGTTGAAGAAACAGGGGCTGAGAGATGGAGGGGAAAGAAAAGAAAAGAAAAAAAAAACTCAAGAAGGTCTCAAGGACAATTTTCATTTGCCGTAATTATTTTTTAGTGGCTGACCTGTTAACAAGTAAGGTACCAGTGCTGGTATGTCGTTGTTGCCAGAGTTACATGGTGACAGTTTGAATGTGCTCACAGTTCTGTCAGAACAATGGCTGCATACAGTCTCTCAAACTTGTGATAGCAGTTGGTTGCTAGTCTTCATCCTCTGATTCAGGGCTGGTGAAGCCATCCCACTCCTCAGCGTCCACCTGCAAATCGAGAAGATCTCTTTCCATGGCAGCTCCCCCACTGTACAAATTCACAGCCTCTTTGTGTTCTAGTTTGTCTGTGTGCAACCTCTGACTGAGGACACTATGGAGACCATGTGCTGCATCCATAGTTAGTTCACCAAAATCTGTGTGAAAATGAGAGGAAAACAAAAATGAATTACACAGTAGCAAGGTGCAAGAAAAGTAAAGGTAATTTACACCCTACAACAACAAATAAACACTACAAGGCATAATTGCATCATAAACAAGATTATGTTAGAAATAAATGTGATACTTGGTTAATGTTTGATATGGTGCTTAACAAGTAGTCAATTGATTGGAAATTCATTGTTGTTTACCATATAATGAAATTCTCAACAATGTTATGGGAAAAAAAGACTTCTGCTTTTTCACTTCAGCATTGTTGTGTTTCACAAAGAAAAGCCATGTATCATTCAGTGTAGAAAAAATAACCAATACATACTTCCACTTTTAATGCTCTCTGAAGTCTGTGCCCTGAGTGTTTCAACTACTTGGATTTCCTTTAGTAGGTATCTGATGTGCTGAGACATATCTCTAACCAGGATGATCTGCTCCTCCATCAAGCGCTGCAGCAGCATTACCTGGTCAAAAACAGACCTTTTCAGCCAGAAGCTGTTGCCTAAGGTTAAGGAAAGGAAAGGACAAGTGAGCCAAAAATCATACACAGTACACAGTACACACACACACACACACACACACACACACACACACACACACACACACACACACACACACACTATACTGTATATATTTTATAAGAGTGTATTCATGACCCAGTGCCATTGTATTTGGATGGAGATGTGAAATTTTGAACAGTTTAACAGTGCTGATGTCACCAAACCCTTTTCTGTCCTATATGTTTTACTCTGAGTTGTGTTTTGAAAAAGATATTGAGTAAAACTGATATCGTTTAGAGCTGCTGTCTGTTATTTTGGAAAGTGGGATCAGTGAAATCTGGAATTCCCACGCAAAAAAAAAATAATATTCAGCAAAAAAAAAAAGATTTTCTCTCAATACGAAGGAGGATCACGGCATGGGAAGTAGACTTTGTCATACCTCCATGTTGTCCCTCCCATGGTAGGATGCAGCCATCAGTCAGACTGCAAGCTAACTCAACGTCAATCCGACCTTCCTCCACTAAGGCATTGTATTGCAAAACCTGTTCTCGAAGCTTCCTCTTTAGCTCTGTCATTTTCTTCCTTTGCCTCAGTCTTGCTTGACTGCTACCTGCAAAGTCAAATTAAATGAAAAATGAGCCAGATTTGTTTCCAGAGATTTTCTACTGAAGTCCACATAAAGCTCACACAGACACTCCACAGCAACTACAAAAAGAAACAAAATCATTACAACTACTGGGAGTTTCGTACTATCAGTGATATTCTTATAATCATGCTTTGAAATAACTCTGTTTGCTGACTTACCATGCAAGCAGTAAAGATCCTGCTTCTTCCTTAAAAGGACCCTCTCTAAATAGGGGGAAAGACATTGAGAAGTGATCAGTAACGGCTTTAGCCAACTTATGTTGTGAACATTGAAGTCAGTCATTAACATCAAAACATTAAGTATTTTATGTTTTACCTGTGACTACCCATTATCTCACATCACACACCCACTGCTGTTCAGTCTCCTGGTCAAGGTGGTGTGCAGTCAGGATGTTGCTCAGGGCAGCAGCTTGCACCTTTGCCCTGTCTGTTGTCTTTTTAATAGAGAGAGGGGGAAAAAAAAAGAAAAAAAAAGAATCAGACAAAAGCTCCACAATACAAGCACCGTGTGTTTGTAATCAGGATAAGAAAGAATATAGAAATCTATATAAATGTGAGGTAAACCTCAAAATACAGGCAAATGAGAGAACTGTTATTACCCTTACTTTGACATATCTCTGTGCTAATGCCTGATGAAGGCTGACTCTCTTTCTTCTATTCCAACCCATGGACTGTTGGGTCAACAAGTTGACTCTTCCGAATTAAAGCAGAAGAATACACAAGGTAACATTTAGTGAATGAAAAACCTGACAAAATTAGACCAGTTTGTACAGTATGCTGAACAAATGAAATGTGTTGTACTGTGTCCAACATAGGTCAGCTTTATATATATATATATATATATATATATATATATATATATATATATATATATATATATATATATATATATATATATATATATATATGTGTTAATGTTTATTTCTGGTGTGTTGTTCTTTGCACTCTGTTTCCTCAACATTGAATTCGCTTAAATAATTTTTACAGTGGAGTAAAATGATAATTTCTGTGGAGATGGAACAAAGAAACAGTGTTTTTAAATTCTCTAATATATAAAGTACAACTGCCTTAATCGCCAACTGTGTTGAGAGTGCAATACAGTACTAACCTGCCTTTGTCATGTACTTATTTACCAGAGCTGCCCGAGAGAGAAAGCTGTTCACCTCTAAGGCAAATATGGCAAGTTATGTTTAGTGTCCTTTACATAACTTGTCAGCTATAAATGAATTGGAAACAAATATAATCTAATATTTTTTTCCTGATAATTATTTGTAAGTAAGATTATAACATTCACATTGAAAAAAAATAATAATAATTCGAAAAACATTTGAAATTAACATCAGGGCCTGTACCAATCCAAGATTTGGTCTGTAAACTGTTGAATATGAGATGCCCCACAAGGCCATCTCAATTTAGTAACAAAGAATAAGAGAGATATTTTAGACATACATTTTGGTTTTATTTAAAATCCAATTTTCCTAATTGCAGAATTTTATTTTTATAGTCCAATGAATTGTTCACCGTTAACTATTTTATATACAATAGATGGTCTGGATGGTTTGAGAGAAAAACCATGCATTTGTCACTATAAACAGACACTTTGCTTTTCTGTAAATATGTCCAGGCCTATCTTTCATCAGAATTCCAAGCCAAACAATTTGATCTCCACTTCTTCTCCTACAGAATTTCCAGCTCCATCCTGGCTTCTGCCACCCCATCTCACCTGCAGGACATATGCATCATCACTCTAATATTTGAAAAATCATGTTAGAAATGGTCTAACATTATAAACTTAGGGGGAAAATTCCCCCGCACAAACAGCTGAAAAGCAATTGATTGAGGTTAACATTGAGCACATTTAATTTGATCGGCCTGTCGACCATTTCCCTGTAGTCACTGCAATACCAGAATATAATCACAATCATTTACCTCGCATTTCACAGTATGGGCCTTAGCATGCATAACACTAAGAAATGGCTGCATTTCTGTTAGTGGCTGAAGCTCTGGTACCCCCTGCACAACTTTTTTTCAAGTATGGCCAGTGTCTAAAAAAAAGAGAGAGAAAAAAAGTTGTCACATTTTGTGAATATTGAAATGCCTTTTTCAAAGTGACCTGACAACAAGAAGAATCTATAATCAAACAGTGAAAAGATGAGGCACTGGTAAAGAGTTTGACATAAAACAGGATTACCTGCATGTCACATCCATACAAAACAAAGTCACATTGGCCTTCTTTGCTACATCTCTTGGTATGAACATGGGGTAGGCAAATATTTCACCACAGAAGTGGTTAAGTCCCCGCAAGAGAAAGCCGTGCCTGCATTAAACAGAACAAAAACCTGGTGGTTAATCAGCAGATCCAGAAAAGCCCTGCTCAAGCACCTATCTCTATCATCTGAGTGCAAAGAACAAAATACAAATCTTGCCGTTACAAAGGAAGGATAATAACACAAAACCAAAAGTGTGAATAGCTTATTATTCAAAGAAATTAATCTTGCAAGCAGGCATACAGCTCATACCTGCAGACGGCAACTTGAAGACCCTCCTAGTTTCAGGCGACCCTCCTCCTCCTCCGATACTTTTTTTTCTTATCCCCAAGGGGAAATTCAGAAATAATGATTCTTACCATGTACCATTAGATCCTCATCAGACGGAGATATACACGACTGACAAGGTAATTAATGCCTGTTATATGATAGGCCAATGCCTGTTATATGATAGGCCATATAAAATGATGTGTTTTTGACGTGAGGAGTCAGGGGAGAGCCCTGCTTTTTAGATGAGTAAATAAGGGCAGTTAAGGATGTTGGAGTGCGCAGCTGTCCTGCATCACAAACAAAACTCCACGGGAGCCTCCTAATGTCAAACTCGTCGAGTTCGCCTGACAGTTGCATCTCACCAGAGTGCGGTTGCTTTCACACCAGCTGGTGCGCACCAGAGTGCGGCCAGAGCCGAACCGAGATCACCTCCTCTGGCCGCGCCAGTTTGGTGCGCACCAGAGTCTGATTTTGGTTTCACACCAACCCAAACGGGACCAAATATAGGTCGATCTAAATTTGGGTCGACCTAACACTGTAGGTGTGAAAACACCCAAAGTCTCAGCAGTTGGTCCTTAATAGATTAGGTTACATTTTTATGGGATATTCGATAAACCATAAGGATAATTTGCAAGTTATGTTTTAATGTAAATAGTCCTTGCTAATTGCTAATGCTAATTTGTAGACACATTGTTTTTATCAAAAAGAAGACAAAATCACTTCTAGCATTGATCCTGGGCAGAATCAACACCTAACATGAAAACTTACATTTTAAAAAGGGAAATAATCCTCATTTGGGTAAAAAAAAATATTCTGTTTTTTTTTTAGATAAATTCAATCACTATAAAGACTCATTGGCAGCTATTTACATGAATACATATTGCAAATGATCCTTGGGGTTTCTTGACTGTAGAGTATTTAATAAACATCCTTCCTGCTTAAAATGGGGATCTTTGGCAACATTTTACAGTCCTTGTTCTCGACAGGGAAAAGTCTTACCTTCCTTGAATAGCCATCTATGCCCCCAAAGATAACCAAGTTATACCTAGGTTAGAAGATAAGAATCAACTCCTAAGCACACTATATAACATCTCTAACAGCACAGGTCTCACAATACAACATCTCTGAGGTTGTAAGCAGAACAATGTCAGTTAATGGCACTGTAATTCGATGAAGTTCAATGTGATCTATTATTCTGGTTGATATAATACAATTCACAAAATACCAGATACACAACTAGACATAAAAATTTAATGAACACCTCAAATACAGATTGTGGGCAGACATACCTAATAAGCTTATGATTAGTGTCAATGTGCACCATGTATTTTGGGTAAGGAACCGTGTAAGTCCTTCTCACCACACAACCCAGGTGGGTCATTCGGAAGGGTACACCCTCGCTGTCAACACGATGCATGGATGCATGGATACATGGATGCATGCACTTGGTCCTATTGGACTTTGTGTCCCAGTGCCAGCAGAGCACCTTGGACTACTCTGCTCCCAGCATCTGGCATTGTGCTCTTAATTCTGGTGATTAATGAATCTAATTCATCATCACTGCATTAAAACCAAACATAAAACAAAATTCTGCTAGCAGACAAACTGTAACCCTCCCAGGTTAAGGGGCTGCATCTCCAAGATGTGTACCAGTTGGTCATGCAATCTCTGAAGGATGTCACGCTTCAATGAATCCTAGGAGAAAAAAATAAAATAAATGAATGATGCTTCTATGGAGCCTTGTACTGTTCTAACCCTCTTTGTCGTCATGTGCAAAACTTAAGAGGTTTATGACACGGTTACAGGGTCCTGTCCAGCCAATGACAGGGGCTAAAGAGTAAACTTTATGATGCCTGGGTGTACATGCACAGGGGTAGTTTACACACTAACCACTAATCTTAGGATATTATAAACATTCCCATTTATCCTTAACTTAGAATGTAATGGACACTGTAACTTCTCATAGCAGCATTAATACAATCAGTAACCTTCTCATGGCCTCTCTCACTCTACCAAGATATGTAGCACTGCCACTGTTGGATAAGGAAGCTGTCAAAAGATTTGTGTGTGTTCATGCAAAAATCTGTGTACATATTAGAAATGTGTGCATATTCGTCTACAGTTGTGCATTCATGCAAGGTTTTTTTAAACTGTTATTTAAATTTTAAAGTCCCTGTAAATCAAATTCAGCCATTTTCTTCTAAACACAAAAAATATATGACAGTTTGTGGCTAGCCAGGTAACCAGTCAAGTCACCTCCAATTTGCCTGTGCATAGTTGCAGTGCCCACTTTACTCCCGACAGTTAGAAAAACTATCACATAGCAAAGTCTGGATTTCTAAAGAGTCCATTGCTGGGGCTGAACCGACCCTCTCCATATCGCCGACCGTGTGCGCCATCAGGGCCACTGGCATTATGTACTCCCCGCTGACCCCCTCCATCCCGCTGACAGCAGGTGCTGTCATCTCCGGCACTGGTATTACTTGCCCGCCAGAGAGCAGAAGTGTGTGCTTATATTTCACAAAGTGCATCCAGACTTGCTCATTTCAAACTGTAAAACAAAAAATTATTATGGTCCTCTAAGTGGCTGTTACCAAGAGGCTGACGAGAGGATGTGTGAGTGTATTGAGAAATGTAACAAAGGCATGCCCATCACCAGAGCTGTCATCAGAATTACATTTGAAACACAGATCTGAGTGATTGTACTTAAAGCCAGAAAAGAAAGCAGACTCTATTAGTTCAATGATTGTCTCAGAATTTCAATAAAATACATTTATAAAGTAAATTTTGGTGATCAGTTTTTTTCTGAAGATTGGTCCTGAAAAGAGGGGGTTGTCTTATAATCATGGTCATCCTATATTCAGGTCAATACGGTAGTTTCTTTTTACTTTCTCTTATTAATTTAGTATAAGTCACCAATTGGGTTTGCTTGTTTGGTTTTGTTTTGTGATTCAACTATTCTTTTTTTTTTCCTTTTAAAAAATGACTCTACTAGTTTGGGAGGCTACACACCCCGAGTGAGGGCTCTCCACCTCTTACATGTTGGTTTGACTGACTCACAATAGGCTGCACCAGATTATAGTGAGGATTGTGGTGTGTGTGTGTGTGTGTGTGTGTGTGTGTGTGTGTGTGTGTGTGTGCGTGTGTGTGTGTGTGTGTGTGTGTGTGTTGTCCCTGCACTTTCCTCTGTGTAGTCTGCCTCAACTTGCTTTGAGTTGATTTTGTTTGTTTGGATTTCTTTTAGTTTAGTTGGTTAGTTAGTTTATGTTGGGGAGAGTCACAGTAGTTTTACATTTTTTTATTGAATTTGTTGTAGGCCTACATTAAGTATTGTAAAACTGTGTTCAACTGTGAAAATCTTAAATATTACTCCGCCCTGCCACACGTGTTTTTGCACAGTTCAGATGGTCAGTGTGACTGCGCTCTGAGAGACAGCTGCGAGCCAGAAGTCTGTCTGTGAGTGTTTTGGATAGAGGAGGGTTTCAGCAAGTGCCGCTCGTTGAGAAGAACTAGTGATGCAGATCAATTCATGCTTTCACGTCTTCAAACTCCAGAGAAGTCACTAGATTTGCTGCTTGTTGCCTTTTTTCAAAAAAGTGGTACATGAACTATTGGCCAGAATCATCACAGCTCAAAGAAATCAATGCTGAAACATTTCACTCTGTGTGAACTGAACCTAGAGAATATATGAGCTGACTTTTATGAAGTGAAGCACTGGAATGAGGGAACTTTTCCATAATGAGCTCATTTATTGATATGTTCCTGTAGTTCCACAGCACTACATGGATTTGACCTTTAACATAGACTGGTTCACATTAGTCTACTTCAAGATGTGTTTGTGGCCTTTTTCTGGACATGAGGACCACACATTGAGAAACCACACTTTAAGGGGCCGTTTACATAACAACGGTTTTAGGGTGAAACGCAAACGTTTTGTTGCGCTTCGGCCCCGCGTTTACAAGGAAACAGCATTTCAGGCGACCTAAAATGCAAACTTTTGAAAACGGCCTCTGGAGTGGAATTTTCCGAAATGCTGCCAACACCGTTGCCGTGTAAACAGTAAGCCAGAATTTTCAGTGGAGCAGATACAACAGGACAACAGAACCGTTGTTACAATCTGTGCGAAACTCTGTTGAGCTGTGCTGCTCAGTCTGGTGAATCTTCTGACTGTCTTTTAACATAATGTGCATCTGTTGCTTCACTTCAGCAAGTGAACGAGAGCTAAGCCAAGCAGATTGACCCCGTGCCTGAACTATCGATAGATAGATAGATAGATAGATAGATAGATAGATAGATAGATAGATAGATAGATAGATAGATAGATACATACATACATACATACATACATACATACATGCGTACATGCGTACATACATACATACATACATACATACTTACATACATAGGATATGGAGATATAGATATAGATATAGATATGTGCATATCAGTGTTTATGAGGTGTTGTTATCAGTAGTTGATGACTAACTGCTCATGCTTGGCTTTGATTTTCTTTCTCAAAGCAACATTTTCATGCTCCCTTCATCCTCTTTGACAGCTTCTATGGCCTGTAGGCCACAGATGGCAGCTTGCTGTGCATGCTGTACAATGAGAGACAGTGAAATGTCTCACCAATCCAATCCAGGCTTCAATACAGGCTTGTTCATTCTCTGAATCACTTTCTTCTTCTGATTATTTCTAAAATAAAGATTTTGGTTTGTTTTCTACCTTTATTTATCCTCCATTTCTCCACTTCCTTTAATCTCTTTAAATCATATTTCAAATGTCTCTGAATAAATTCTGCCTCACAAATAAACCTGTCAGTGACAACACTTGTTGGAAAGTGACCCCGTTCTTCTACTTCCTTCTGCTTCATTTTTTAGTTACTTCAATTAGAGGGAAAGGGTTTAACATGGTTCCAGTCCAGAAGATTAAAGTGTGTGCTGAAGCCTGCATTATGACACTAGGTTTACATTCACAACATGATACAGGACAGAAAGAAATACAGTTTAAGAAGCAGAAAGCCTACTGACCACACATGGAGAATCAAATCAAATAGAAACACCACTGGTTCACAACATACAATAACTTCCATCCATGCACCCTAGCAGGATATGAGCTAAATTTCTTGTCTATGAATTCTGTGATTTAACATTCTTAGCTTGACACTTCAGTTTATCTGGACATAGTTTTCATTTGATAGCTAAAGAAAAAGTATTGTCCAAGTTAGCTGTTTTTGTTGTTAGCCTGCTAGCTCAGTGAACGAGTTGAGCACAGGTGGTCATTGCAAACTCTCTTCACTGTCACTGCTCTGTAGTGAATGAAAGTTGGTCAGCTCTCTGGGGCCCCCTTTGAGCTTGGGGCCCCAAACACTTGCCTGTCATGCACCAAAATGTCTGTCGGTCCAAGACCAGTTCTGGATGTCTACACAACATTCAAGTAAGGTCAGCCGTTTGGACGTCTAACCATGACCCCACTTGGACGACAATATGCAGTTCAACATTTGAACGTCTGCTTTTTGGACGTCAAGTGGACGTCTGAGGAGGAGTGAGTGGGTAAGTGAGTGAGTGAGTGAGTCCACTGAGCAAACAGACGTTCAAAGGACGTCCTTTGATGGTCCCTTTGCTCAGTGGGAAGGCTCTGTGAGGACCATCTGTTTGGGGGGATTAAAGTGACACCTGAGAGGCAGGGTACACCCTAGACTGGTCGCCAGCCAATCGCAGGGCTGACACAGAGACAACCATTCACTCACTCACTCACAATTACGGACAACGTAGAGTGACCAATTAACCTGGTGAGCGTGTTTTTGGACTGTGGGAGAAAGCCGGAGAACCCAGAGAGAACCCACGCATGCACGGGGAGAACATGCAAACCCCACACAGAAAGGCCCACCGGCCAGGCTGGGAATCGAACCGGTGACTTTCTTAGTGTGAGGCTGCAGCGCTACCCGTTGCGCCACCTTACAGCCCCTGAGAAATATCATTTAGAAATTTAGAAATAATCAGTTTTGAACTCCTGAATGACCAAAGGGGAAATAGAAAAGAGTAAGACTGTTTGAGGATCATGTCTTGAGTCCTCACAGGGTCTTTAAGGAAGCAGGACTGATCCGCCAAATCAAGCCTTTAACTCTGACCTGTTGAACATCTGGACTCTATGACTCTCTGTACTGTTGGTTTCACTCTTTAGATGTTCTAGCGGTCTTCATGGAGCCAAACTGAAAACACAGATACCAGGAACACACTGGCAGCTAGGAAATAAACAATGAAGTAAATCCGGTTCAGTGTTTTGGTCTTCGTGGTCCAGTAGCCGGGCTCCTTTTCTTCCTTCCTGCTGCTGAGAAGCAGAACCACTGTCTTCAAAACCTCCCTCAGCTCGTCACTCAGATTCTCTGAGTCCTGGGTCTCCTGGGTCAGCTGGCTGCTGCTGCCCTGAAAAAACAAACCATGGTGTATTAGAGCAGTTAGAGGAAGAAGACGATGGAAAAGAGGAGTCATTGAGATGAAAGTCAACAGTGGACCTAACACTCTGTCTGAGAAGCTGCTGATGGGGGGAGGTGTTGAATGAAGGAAGAAAGTGTCAAATCAGCCTTTCTGAGGCTTTCAGATGACTCAGACAGTTACACTCCAAATGATTCAACCCTGACAGGAAATGAGCTCCATGAGCAAAATGTACAAACTTCCATCTGTTAGCAACAACAAATCAAAAGCTATGCTGTCACCTAAAGCTGAGTCAAGGTTTGTTCTAGGGGCTCTGGATCTATGGAATGAAGAGAATATGGGGCAGAGAAGGATGAGGGCTCAAGACGAGAGGGTAACGAGAGGGTAAGGCAGGGCTAGACGTCCAGCCCCGTCCACAAAGGTCCAGCCCTCCCCAGGTTACTCCACCTCTTCCCATCGTGCTTTGGTGTCAAGATGGTTCATGTCGGTGAGTGAAATTACGTTGCTACAATAAATGCAATGAATGAAAAGCTTTTTTCATATCTCATGGCGATTCTGTTGCTGTATATTGCTGTTGTATAGCTTCAGGTTATTTTGGCAGGTTAATGGTCAACATTTAGCTTGTGTGGTAACATTATCCTACGCGATATTAGAGTCAACGTTGTGAGTGTTAGCTTTAGCATTGTTGTTGTAACCATAGGTTGCAACCCTAATTTAGCGGTGTGTGTGCGTGTGTGTGTGTGTGTGCGGGTGTGTATGTCTGTGTTTGTCATTTTCATTGCGTATGTCGAAAGTGACGAACTTGGAAGTTACATTAAATAGTTACGTTATGTAATGTAACAAAAACGTTATCTAATGTGTTAAAGTTGTAGTTAAAACTTATTTGACTGAATGAATGAACCAGAATGTAAAAGAACACTAATGCTAATAGGCCTTGTGTGTCTTGAATCTAATGGTCAGTTGTTTCATTTTTTGTGTGTGGATATTTCCACAGCATCCCACCCATTTCTGAGTGACTGAAGAACCTGTTTTTCCTCCAGCAGAGGAATACCATAGTCCATGTAGTCCTTATCGGACCCAACAAAATCATAAATGTCTTTACCATCTACAGAATCATTTATCTGGAGCAGTCCACCATGGAGGTATGGTCTAAATTTACTGATTTCATTTATTTTACTTTAACATATCACGTAATAACTTTTACTACTACCCCTCCCTTTTCATCTCCCCATTACAAGTACATGTGCATCGTGTGTGAGGCTGTCAATGGCTCTAATGTAATAAATATTTTGTCTTTCAGAATACCCCATCTGCAAATGCAGCCTCCAATGCAGACCTGTTGCACATAGAAAAAAAAAATGAAGTCGGGCTTCAAATAAGAACTGTTAGTTAATTAATCTTTTATTTGCCCACAGGCTGTGCAGGAAGGGGGAAGAAAGGGGAGCTGCAGGGAATCTACTCTGAATGTATGCACCCTGGCTTTTGTTCCAAGTTCTGCCAAATTTGTGCTGGTGTTCCTGAGTGAAGACTCTTTTATTGGTCAGTGACTATTTTTATCTCAATACAATTTTTATTTTATCTTTTAGAAATGGTCCCTTTGTTTTACTTTGAAAACAAAATGACAACAAGTTATCAGTTATATTAAACATATACTCAACGAATACTTATCCTTCCTCTAGTTCTTCCAGACTGAGTAAATATGTTCATGACTAAATAATAACTGTAGTTATCATTGAAAAACATTCTACTTTTGTATCGAAATTTATTGTCATGTTATGCTTTCCTTTTAGGAGTGGACAGGGAAGAAGAAGAATTTCAGTCAAATGTTCATGTTTTGTATTATTTTGTGTGAATAATTGTTGAAACATCTGTAGTAGATGATTTATCAGTCTGTGGAGGCAAGTGTGTTGTTTTATGCTGCAGTCTGTTAGGAAGGCTGCATCATACACGAAGATGCAAGGCAGCTGGGTAAACTACTCGATGGTAGAGACATGTACACAGGTTTACAACAGCTTTACATATCTGTCCCTGAGATTCTTCCAGGTTCTTTTAACCAATCATAGAGAGAATCACAGCAGTTTGACAGAAACATAACATCATGCCGACCTCTTTCACCTGTGGCAGCAGCTCAGGAGGCATCCCAGCAGGGGACTGGTCAAAGACACGCACACAAGGAATGGATTTGTTCATGTCTGTAAAGAATCATGGGACAGCTTAGAGCCTGAACAAAGAGACAACAACTTGAAATGATAGATTCTACATGAGGAGGATCTGGAGAAAGACTCTGCTGCTCCACAAATGAAGCAGCTGTCTGTTTCCTCCTTTCAGTCAGAAAGCTTTCTGTTAATATTGATGTTAGTTGAGCTGAATCTCATCTCTGAAGCACTCGTGGACTTTTCCTGCTTGGTCCCTGTAGTCCTCACCCAGGCTTTGGTCTTTATCTGCCTCTTGGTCTTGGGACACATGGTCCTTTTCCATCAGGTACATCATCAAAATGGTCTCCAAGAGGCTCAGCATCATCAGAGTAAAAACCCCGATACAGTAGACGGCTGAAAGAAGAAAGCAGTGACAGAAAGAGCAAAGCAATCAGTGAGCTCACAGTGAGTTAGTAGGTGCTGCTAAAGATCCATCAGTTAGTGCAGGACTCTGAGCTCCTTTACCTATGAGTGGGATCCGGTCTGAAGAAGGAGGCAGAATATCATTCAGAATCAGCTGCATCACTGTGACAGCCAGCAGCACAGTCACCTTGAAGCTCAGCTTCTCACCTCCACTTTCTGAGATCAGGAAGGAGGCCAAGTCCAGACACAGGAAGAACAGGACGGGGACTATGAAGTTGGCCACATAGAGGACTGAACGCCTCTTTATGGTCATCTGTAAAATCATGGTTAAGATCAGGTTGGTCTTTTTGTTCCAACACTTCATGTAAGAAAGCTGAACAGTCTTTGTGATGTGACGTCCAAGGCCTGTTGTGTGTGTCCAGCCCTCCTCTCCTGCTGCTGGAGTTTGCTGCCCTGTTGCAGGTAGCTGTGGGAGGAGTTTAACCTGGAAGAGAATGGGTTCCTGATGCAGCACACCTGAGGCTGGGCTCAGGAGGTTTTAAAAGCTAAGGTGCCCTTCAATAGCTCTCTTCCCTGACCTGCAGACTGCCTTCACCTGTGTTTGTATTTTCTGTTACAGGTTTTGATCTACTTTGGAATACACGCTCACACACTCACTCAACACTGCACACACGCACTGATTCTACATATACTGATAGTCATCTCTTGGTAATTTATTTATCTTATTAAAGAATTTTTGCAAATCATTACAGACTATGTGTGGTCTCCCTCTTTTGTCACACTCTTTTTGAGTCAGGTTTGTGACATTGCCCATTGTATATCAATGAGCTGTTCAATCAGCAGGTTAGCATCATACGGTTATCATAGAGGCCAAGGCTCATACTAAGTGTGACGTCAAAAATAGTATGTGGTGCGTTCACATTAAATAGTATGAAAAGATTGTGTGCGAGAAATACAATTTTACAATCTGTAAAAATTTTAAGTATGGGAGGTGGGCATACTAGTCGCACTGACACGCCCCATAATGCATTGCGAGCCCCATATTTATAAACGTAAATACAGAATGAGATGACAAGATGAGAAGCAACTAAAATGGGCTTAGCTCTACAGGGAAACCTAAACGTAAGTACAAAGAAATAAAGTGCCTGAGGCGATGTACGGATCGTCTTCAGTGTCTGCGAGCAGTAAACATTTTTTTTAATTTTTTGAAGAGTGATGAATTCGTCTTGAGACCAGTGTTAGCTAAAAATCATCCACTAGCGAACTTCCCGTTTTCAAAATAAAAGCACCCGTTTTTCTCCTTTAAGTTCTTTAACGCTTTTGGCTGGGTGACCGTGAGAGGGAAACATAGCCGCAAGCATAAAAATCGCACGCCGGACAACCGTAACGTTCACATTTCCAATAAATATGCCCCTCTTAGCAACACACCTGCTAAGAAACTCAACACTCTAGTGATTGGTGACTCGGTAGTACGGAATGTGAAATTAGCGACGCCAGACACCATAGTTCAGTGCCTCCCGGGAGCCAGAGCGGGCGACATTGAGGGCAACTTAAAACTGCTGGCAAAGGATAAACGTAGATTTCGTAAGATAGTTATACATGTCGGCGTTAATGACTCCCGACGTCGCCAGTCGGAAGTCACAAAGATTAATGTGGAGTCGGTGTGTGCTTTGGCCAAAACTATGTCTGGCTCCGTAATTTTCTCTGGCCCCCTGCCAAACAGGGCAAATGATGAGATGTTTAGCCGTATCTCCTCATTCAACTGCTGGCTGTCGAACTGGTGTCCAGATAATGGCGTGGGTTTTATTGGCAACTGGCGATCCTTCTGGGGCAAGCCTGGTCTAATTAGCCTGAGATGGCGTTCATCCCACTCTGGATGGCGCAGCTCGTTTAACTAGAAATCTGGCTGATTTTATTAGTTTACCCATCTGACAACTCAGAGTGGAGACTAGGCAGCAGAGCAACAGTCCTATACGCTCCTCTGCGTTTCCCTTAGTGCAGTTTCCCAGCCACTCCTGTTGTAAACATAGAGACTGTGTCGGTTCCCCGACCGAGACCCTTTTTCTATAACAATAAAAATAACAATAACAACAATTATTATTATAACAACAACAACAATACTACTACTACTACTAATAATAATAATAATAATAATAAAGGAGTGAATTATGATAATCTTATAAAAATTAAAACTTCCGGTGCGGATGAACCTCATGACGTTAAAGTCAAATGTGGTTTGTTAAATATTAGATCTTTATCAACCAAAGCTGTGCTAGTTAATGAACTTATATCAATTATCACATTGATTTACTTGCTCTGACTGAAACCTGGCTGTGTGAGGGCGAATTTGTTAGTTTAAACGAGTCCACTCCTCCCAGTCACCTTAATACTCATAACCCTTGAGACACAGGCCGTGGGGGGGGAGTGGCAGCTATCTTTAACTCTAGCTTTAATATTAGCACTAGACCTAAACTAGGCATTAGCTCTTTTTATAAGTCTTTTTCTCAGTTTCTTGCATCCAGCTGTAAAAACCGCGCAACCGTTTTTGTTTGTTATCGTCTACCGGCCTCCTGGCACGTACTCTCAATTTCTCTCAGACTTTTCAGAGTTTCTTTCTAATATCATTCTTCTTTTGGATAAAATTATCATTGTCGGTGACTTTAATATTCATGTGGACGTCGTTGACAATAGTCTTTGTATTGCCTTCATGTCTTTACTGGATTCTTTTGGTTTCACACAGTATGTGAACCATCCTACTCATCGCTTTAACCACACCTTGGATCTTGTTCTTGCTTATGGCGAACCTGTCAACTTGGCTGTCTTACCGCAGAATCCTCTTCTGTCGGATCATTTCTTCATTACTTTTGAATTCTTGCTGTCGGATTTCTCACCTGCGAACAAAATCATCTTGTCCAGGAACTTGTCTGACAGAGCTGTAGACATTTTCAAGGAAGCTATTCCTGCTGCCTTGAATTCTTGCTCTACTTTTGCAGAGAGCTCTTGTGCTCCCTCTCAGCTTGATCAGCTTGTTGCGGATACCACGGGTTCTCTTCAAGCCGTCCTCGATTCAATTGCTCCGCTCAGACAGAGGACTCTCAGACGACATCGTTCCGCTCCGTGGTACAACGCTCAAACTCGTGAGCTCAAACAAAAATCGAGGACATTAGAAAGAATATGGCGTTCGACTAAAACAAACGAATCCTGCTCGCGTTCGAAAAATAGTCTAAATGAATATAGAAAGGCTTTGTGACTGGCATGTGCAACTTACTACTCGACTCTTATAGAAGAGAATAAAAACAATCCTAGATTCCTTTTCAGCACTGTAGCCAGGCTGACAAACAGTCATAGCTCTACTGAGCCATGCATTCCTCTATCGCTTAGCAGTGAGGACTTTATGAGCTTTTTTAACAATAAGATATTAAAGATTAGAGATAAAATTAGTAACGTGTTACATGCAACCGCGATAGAACCTTCGATCGATGGCGAATTTGCGGAAACGTCGCTTAGAGCGAATACACTCCTGGACTGCTTCTTGCCTGTGGACTTGTCAGAGCTGGATTCAACTGTCTCTTCAGCCAAACCATCAACTTGTCTTTTGGATCCCATCCCAGCTTGGCTGCTGAAGGAAGTCTTTCCCTTGGTCGGATCTTCTTTACTAAGGATGATTAATGCGTCTTTACTGTCGGGCTACGTGCCCCAACTTTTTAAAGTTGCTGTTATTAAGCCTCTTCTTAAAAAGCCTACACTTGATTCAGGCTCTTTTGTCAACTACAGACCGATATCTAACCTCTCTTTCGTTTCTTGGAGAAAGTTGTTGCGAATCAGCTCTGTGATTTTCTTCATAGCAACAGTCTCTTTGAGGTCTTTCAGTCTGGGTTCAGAGCCCACCACAGCACTGAGACTGCGCTGCTGAAAGTAACCAGCGAATCTACTTTTGGCTTCGGACAGTGGTCTTCTTTCTGTGCTTGTCTTGCTTGATCTTAGTGCCGCTTTTGACACTATTGATCATTGCATTCTTCTGCGGAGATTAGAGAGTCTTCTTGGTATCTCAGGAACCGCTTTAGCCTGGCTTCGATCGTATCTTTCGGATCGACATCAGTTTGTTCATGTGAACAACGTCTCTTCTTCGCACACCAGGGTGCAATATGGAGTTCCTCAAGGTTCAGTGCTCGTACCGATTCTTTTCATCTTGTATATGCTTCCTCTCGGCACTATATTGAGGAAACACTCCATAAACTTTCACTGCTGTGCAGATGACACTCAGCTTTACCTGTCAATGAAGCCTGAAGAAACCAACCGCTTATCTAAACTTGAAGCATGCCTCAAAGACGTAAGGTCCTGGATGAGCAGAAACTTCTTACTGCTGAACTCAGAGAAGACTGAAGTCATTGTTCTTGGACCTAAACATCTCAGAGAAGCTTTCTTGAACAACATCGCCGCCTCTGACGACATCAGCTTGGTTTCCAGCACCACTGTCAGGAACCTGGGAGTTCTTTTGGATCAGGACCTGTCCTTTAACTCTCACATCCAACAGGTCTCAAGGACGGCATTTTTTCATCTTCGCAATATCAAGAGAATTAGACACATCTTGTCTCGGAGCGATGCTGAGAAACTAGTCCATGCTTTCGTTTCTTCTAGGCTGGACTACTGTAACTCTCTTTCATCCAGCTGTCCTAATAAGTCTATTAGGACTCTTCAGCTGGTTCAGAATGCTGCCGCTCGGGTACTGACTTGGACTGGGAGGAGAGAGCACATCTCTCCAGTGTTAGCGTCTCTACACTGGTTACCTGTAAAATCTAGGATAGAGTTTAAAATTCTTCTTTTGACTTACAAAGCGCTCAATGGCATCGGGCCATCGTATCTTAAAGACTTAATCGTTCCGTATACTCCGTCTAGGTCTTTGCATTCTCAACATGCAGGTCTGCTCGTTGTACCTAGGGTCTCAAAAAGTAGTATGGGAGGTCGAGCCTTTAGTTATCAGGCTCCTCTTCTTTGGAATAACTTACCGGTTGAGGTCCGGGGAGCAGACACGGTCTCAACCTTTAAGTGTAGACTTAAAACTTTTCTTTTTTATAAAGCTTACAGTTAGAGCTGGATCAGATCTGAACCAGCTCTTAGTCATGCTGCTATAGGTTTAGACTGCTGGGGGGAACTGACACACAGGGCTCCTGTTTCCCTCTCTATCTGTCAGTCTAACTTCTAGTCTTACTGTCCTGTTATAGTTACTGACCATACACCTCTATGGGAGGATTTGAGTTTGTCTTGTAGGTTCCTGGGGATCGGTGAAGTAGATGGCCTGCTGCTGTGCTCCTGTCCGACACCAGCTGCTACGGCTTTGGATTGTTGCTGGGAGTGGCCTGCTGGTTTCTCCTTAACTGTTGCCACAGCGCCAAACTTCAGACTGCGTCTGTCTCTCTCTCTCTCTCCCTTTCTGTGTGTGTGTGTGTGTGTGTGTGTGTGTGTGTGTGTGTGTGTGTGTGTGTGTGTGTGTGTGTGTGTATATGTGTGTGTCTGTGTGCGTATGTGTGTATCCCACCCTGTAAATGTTTTTGTAAAGTGTCTTGAAATAACATTTGTTATGATTTGGCGCGATATAAATAAAGATTGATTGATTGATTGATTGATTGATTTTGTAAATTTGGCTCTTGTTTTGGAGCGGACCAGAAGACTGTCTGTGTCTTCGATAGCATATTGGCGCTCTTAACAGAATGTCCGAAATGTCGAAATTAAATTTGTATCCGTGTGTTTTGTGGCCCAAATGACCACATTTTGGTATTCTACGTGAGGACTTTCTCGCCTAAAATGTTCTTAAAACTTTCAAATATGGCGAATCAACTGAGATATTTGATAGCCTGGTGTGCTTCCATAGACTTATGTGTGCTTCTAATTTTTGTCGTCGGAGGTTTTGAAATGCATCATGGGAAACCGAGTAGTATACTACAGTGTAAACGGTTGGCACTCTAATCATACTTATAGTATGTAGTATACAGTATATACACAACGACCATGTAGTGTGTAGTATGTTAGTATGCCATTTCGGACACAGCCCAAGTCTTTGTTTAATGCTCACTGTTTCTCTCTTTATAGACTGAACTGCACTCAACTCAGTGAGCAGTGGGGACAGTTTAGCCATTTCAAAGCAACATCAGTGTTTGGAACCAAAGTAGTGGAAAGGAGAAAAACTTGAGCTGTCCAGGATGAGGGGAGCTGAACAGGTGTGTGTTTATCCAAACAAGCTAATGCTCTGCAGCAGTCCATGTTGTTCAATCAATAGAATCAACATGTGAATAGAGTCCGGCCTGTTTGGAAGAGATGGACCAATGGGCTCTGTGTGTGTGTGTGTGTGTGTGTGTGTGTGTGTGTGTGTGTGTGTGTGTGTGTGTGTGTGTGTGTGTGTGTGTGTGTGTGTGCGCGCGCGCGCGCCTGTGTGTGTGTGTGCGTGGGTACAGACCTCTACTGTTGGTACTCACTGTGTAATCCAGCACGCTTAAGAAGAAGCCAAAATTGTAGACCTCTGAGGTATCCACCGTTACATCCATGAGAAGCCACTCTGACTCAGTCTTCATGTAATAACCAGTAAACGATAATATGTCATTATTGGTTAAAGCTGAAAGAAGCTTCATTTGCCGTGCTGATGATGGAGAAAGAGAGAAAAGTGTGAGACTTTCCTTCCAGTTTTAACAAAGACAAGGTTTCTGGTCTTGGTGCCATGAAGTCCTGTACTAGGGGACTCAAGACCCATTGACCTTGGTGAACTGTTCTAGACCTGCTCATTTCAGTCACTTTTTTCCAGGGGGAAGAAATGAAAGCAGCTGGACAGGCAATGTGCCAGCTTTGTGTGATGGAGGCCAGGTGGACACTGACAGGGTTAGCAAGTTTTCTTTTACACTCACTGGCCACTTTATTGGCTACACTTTGCTGGTACCAGGTTGGACCCCCCTTTGCCTTCACAACTGCCTCAAGGTTGGACGTGTTGTGCATTCAGAGACGCTCTTCTGCAGACCTAGGTTGTAACCAGTGGTTATTTGAGTTACTGTTGCCTTTCTATCAGCTCCAACCTGTCTGGCTATTATCCTCTGACCTCTTGCATCAACAAGGCATTTCATCCACAGAACTGCTGCTCACTGGATATTTTCTCTTTTTGGGACCATTCTCTGTAAATGCTAGAGATGGTTGTGCGTGAAAATCCCAGTAGATCAGTAGTTTCTGAAATACTCAGACCAGCCCATCTGGCACTAACAACCATACCATGTTCAAAATCAATTAAATCACCTTTCTTCCCCATTCTGATGCTCGCTTTGAAATGCAGCAGATCCTCATGACCATGTCTACATGCTTTGATGCATTGAGTTGCTGCCATGTGATTGGCCGATTATAAATTTGTGTAAGCGAGCAGTTGGACAGGTGTGCCTAATAAAGTGGCCGGCAAGTGTGTATATGAATCATAAACAGCCAGAACATGAAAGTTAATCCTACTCTACCCTTAAAGATAAAACAAACAATAAATAACTTAATGTCAAATAATAATGTTGATGAAAAGATGAAAATATCTCCAACTCTATAATGAATGAAAGAAATGTGTTTTCTACACGTCCAAAGGTCCCACACAGTCGTAATTAGGCTCAAACAAACAGCTTGTTGTAATAAATAGTAGACATGAGAAAAAAAAGGTCAAATGTGGAGCATGTTTGGTCCCTGATCCCAAGAATCAGAGATTTAATGTTAAAAACACAAACATTCAGAGTTATACTCACACGGATGTTGGATTGACTTGAAGGTTAAGTTGCAGATCTGAGTGTCAAAGGGAAATCTGTGGAAATCCATCTTACAGGTGCTGACCAGCACCATGCCACTCTTTTGATGTATCCATCCATCATACCTTATCGTGAGATACTGAGTGTTAAAGAGCTTATCTTTGTTTGTTCTGAAAGAGAAAAAAAGCAAGTGACTCTAAAAGCGTGCCGTGGATTCAAACTGATGACTCATTTGATGAAAAAGTTTCATTGTGTTTTTGTTTGAAATGAAGGCCAACTGTCAGGATTCAAAAAAAGGACTCAGGCGCAGAGAAAAACCAGGACAAAAAACGGAATCCAAGCAAAAGTTCTTTACTTAATAACTCAAGAAAACTCCTAACAAGGTCTGTTCTAAAATTCCAAACAAGGTCATTCCAAACAAGAAGTTCAACAGGCTTCAGAATAAAACAGTCTTCGGAGTACAACAAAACCCCAAAAAGACAAACAAAACTCTTAGGCTAAATGGCGTGACCCAATGATGCAACTCAGACAATCTGACAGAAAGCTGGAGAACAGACATGGCATATATACCCAGGTGAGGCTGATACTCTCTCAGTCACAGGTGAGTGATGTCAAAGGGCGGGAAAAGAACAAAGACAGGAAGTAAAACCACACATCACACAAAGCAACAGGATTTACAAAATAAAACAGGAATTGAACACAAAATACACTAATGATGAAGAGAACATTACAGCCAACAGTTTGAACAGACAGATACCCAAGTGTGTATTGGGATAAACATTTCAACTTTCTCATAATAGGCTAGGCGCTACCCAAGTAGCTGCCTGTTGCAGCAGCTCTCTCGTCTTTGTCTGTTTCTTGTCATTTTTTTCGTCTCTTTTTCGTAATCTTTGTATTTGGAGTGGATCATCACTTTGTATGGTTCATTGTCGGTCACGGACACCAAACTTTTTGTGGCTTCGGCGATATTTTTGACTACTTTTCTCCTGTGTTTGTCTGGAGATCCTACATGTAACCATGGCTGCATTGTTTACATGCGAACTCAGCTGTTAGCAGCCTGTAGCATGCCAATGCTAACTGGTGTAGGGCTTGATGATTTCCCTCGAGCTGAGGAGGAGGTGGTGAGGACGACGTGCCGGTTCTCGGGTGTGAGCTGGGAGATGACAACGTGGACCTGTCCTCCCATCCATCGTTGTTGGGAACGTGGGATCCAGCCCCGGGGGATGGACGAGCTAGCCGTGCTAACCCAGCGGCATCGTGCTGTTCACGGACGTGGCTGACGGAGCTGACATCGGACGCCAGCGACACATCGGAGGAGCTTCGCCTGCTGTGAGCAGACAGGATCCAGGAGACAGAGACTGAACAGAATGCTGGGGAGGCTCAGTCCTGGACCCTGTAGAGGTGGAGACTGGCTGGAGAGTGGTGGACGAGTGGTGGACGGGAAGTCGTCATCTATTTTCTTGTGGACCTTTTTTCACTTTCTATACTCTTTCTTACTTTTGTTTTCTTAAATGCTGCGGTGACTCCTGAATTACCCCTCGGGGATAAAAAAAGTATTTTCTATTCTATAATATGAGTCAAATGAAGCTCTGAGCTTATCTCCGTGACAAAACGATAAAAACACTTTGACTGCACAGACTGAGCCCTAACACCTCAGACAGCAGCATGGACACATGGAGAGAGGACAGGTGCAGAAGGACTTGGTACAGATCTGTGTCCTGGTAAACTCTGGATGTGGCTTAAAGTATTACCAGTCTGTCATCCAGATAAGATCTCCCTACAAGTTCAAAGGGGGACCTTTATGATAATAATAATAACAATCAACTTTATTTGTATAGCACTTTTCAAAAAAAGTTACATAGTGCTTTACATCATAAAAGCAACCAGTAAAAATAAAGAAATGTGAGGAAAAATATTAAAATACATAAAAGACTAATGCCCCGGCCACACCAAACGCGAACACGCGAATTTACTCGCGCGAATCGCCTTTCACGCACCGCGTGAACGCCTGAGTCTCGCCGCTGGACTTTTCTGACAAGCTGAGGGGCGAACGTGCGTTAGCGCGGTACTGCGCATGCGGAGTAGAGAGCTCGTTCATTTAAAGACCGAAAGTCCAAAAGAGCAGCTGAAAAACAATGAGCTGTGGTTTCCAAAGCATGACAGGAGAGTGTGTGAAAGCTTTGGAGATCACAATCAAGGCCTGCTGCCTCTCCCTGGTAATCCACCAGCCCTGCTTGGCTGTTCCCTGCGATCTCATCCTCGATCCCCCGAACCTCCGACCCCCCGAACTCCCGACCACCCGAACCCCCGACCCATGTTCCCGGAGGTCTCCCTGGAGATAATGAAGGGGTGCAGGAAAGAGAGGACCGCAGAGAACGTCCATCTTTTCCCTGGCTCTGCCCCTGCCCCGCTCTTTCCTCCTGTCTATCAGGCTCAAAACTCCGCTGAGGAAAACACAGTCGGACTCAGTGATAGCCCGTGCAGGCAAATCCAGCTGGGAACGAATGTTTTCAGAACTTACCTTCAAAACCTGTCTCCTCAGAGACTTTCAACCAAGCCTGCTCCTGTTCTTCCGGTCTCTGTAGAGTACACACCTCGTATCGTATAACTCCGGATGATGACACACCGCACAGATTGTTTTCTCCTCCATCCTCCGGCGGAGTTGGAGCGGAGCAGGCGGCAGTTGCCCCCTAGCGTCGTCAAAACAATGACGTCGTGGCGGAATATTTTGAACTCGAGCGAATTCGCGTCTACCGCCCAAACACGCCAAACGCGCCGCCCGAGGCGAATCGGCGGCTTAACGCGTCTTTGCATTGACTTTGTATGTAATCACGCTGCAAATTCGCGTTTGGTGTGGCCGCACCATAAGAAACATCACCAATAAAAGAAAAGTATACATCTGTTAAAATAAAAGCATTAAGGATTGAAACAATTAAAGCAACAAAGGATAAAAAATCTAAAATGATTTAAATACTGCCCCTGATACTGTCACTTAAAGATAAATAAAAGTAAAAGCAGCATTTTGACGATTAAAACACGCTTAGCTAAAATCTCTGATAAAAGCACATCTATAAAAATGTGTCTTTAAAAGAGATTTAAAAGAGGATAAAGTGTCTGCCATTCTGATTTCCTTAGGCAGGTTGTTCCACAGTGTGGGAGCTCTGACAGAGAAAGCCCGGTCACCTTTGGTCCTCAGCCTTGACTTCAGGACAGCAAGGAGAGCCTTGGCTGAGGACCTCAAGTTGCGACCAGGCACATATGGACTGAGGAGACCATAAATGTAATTTAGTGCAAGACCACAGCGTGCCTTAAAAGTCAGCAATAAAATCTTAAAATCATTCTGTAATTTATGGGGAGCCAGTGAAGAGAGGCTAAAATGGGAGTTATATGTTCTCTCCTTTTGGTTCCTGTGAGGAGTCGTGCTGCTGCATTTTGGACTAGCTGTAACTAGTTTTAGAACTGAAACACCAGTAGATCTCTGCTCTGGCTTGATAATCCACATTCTTGCTTTAAGTGGATCTTTTCAGACCTGTTCAATCCTCTTTGTCTTTAGAGCTCTTCTCCTTTTAAGGGTTGATTGAAATTTGCCTTTCCACATGAAAAATGAAGAATCAGTGAAATAGCAGCTTCCACTACCACCTGCTAGCTGTGACAGCAGCAGAAACTGTCCTAACAAAAACAACCTTTCAGAATTATAAGAGTGCTGTAGGGCTACCACATCAGTTATAAATATACAGATTAAGGGTTTTACTGGTCTGAAATATCTAAAGAAATATTTTAAACATTCTGTTCTAAACCAGTCTCCCAAACTTTAGTTGAAATGGGTAAAAATTAGATGAATTTCGTTCAATGCCTATTTGTTCATTTATCATGATGACTTCATGAACATCAAAATAAAATTAGATGAAAGCTCTTGAGCCAAGAAAGAAAGCATGGCCACTGTGGCAACAAAAAGTAAAAGATCAATTAAAATGCAGGAATTAAAAATTCATTCAATTACAGATCAATCATACACAGAGCTGCTTTTAGCATCAGCAAAACTCTTGTTTAAGAAGACTGTTTAGTACAGCTTTTCAAACCCAAAAAGATTACAAATTCACAGTAAACAGGGTACACACTGTGGCCTTGGAGAATCTGGTGAAAGAAAAACCCAACTTCAAATATCCGTCGTTATCACTGTGCAAAATACGTAGGGGTCTGAGACCCCAAAATTGATATATGAGACCTGCTAAAAGGCTCAACGGCAACATTTCCAGAGGTCTCTTAAGAAGTACATTTCGCCATACATCGTTTAGCTGAGTTCATATGTTAACATACGTGTGTTTGTGGACACATGCCCCTGAGGGATACGTGAGTGTCCTGTTTGGTTGCAGAGCAGAGCAGTTGTCCTGTAGCTGCCTGCATGGTTGCGCGTTCACAACTCTCCTCCGCTCTCTACAAAGCGCATGGCAAAGTTCCATCCCGATGCACACAAAGGATAAACAAACACGTGTGTACGCACACACAGAGACGAGCATGCAGACAGCATCAGGGAAAATAATGATGAAACTACAGTGCATTTGTTTCCATAATTTTTGCACTCAGTGCTAATTCAGACATGTAGTTTCTCTACTTGGGCCTCCCCTGGACCTCTTTAGCAGCCCCCAGGGGAGGCGCGCCTCACAGTTTGAAAACCACTGATGTAAATAAATGTGAAGTTAGGTCCAGAGTTTATCCAAGACTGTTGTGGCTGACCAAGCTTCACAACCTACTCCTACCACAACCAGCATTTACCAGCAAAACAGTCAAAAACACAAACACTGGTCCTGAATCACGTCTCACAAGAGCAAGAGTGGAGCCACATATTTCTGTACAAAACTCTTTAAGCACTTACTAGCTCCAACTACGTGTCTTCCTCTTGAATATTTAATTAGCCATCATCAACTCCCAGTTCTCATGCATGCTTCAAATGGGCTGTGAAGTGGGAGTGAGTGCTTCAAATTGGCAGCTCAGCCCCACCCCCCACTCTCTGCTCCACGTACTCTACTTATGCTGCATTTGTATTCAGAACTGGAAAGTCTGGAGTGGGAATGGCATCACCTCCGAATTTAGCATTCCAGTTGGCAAGTCAGAAAAACTTGCCATAACAGTAGTATTTCTGTATATCAACATTAAATAATACTATATACATGGCTGACTTATTGCAACAAACACTAGTCAGAAATTCTAAAATTAAGAGAATCTAACAGGAGCTTAGCTACTATTTACCCTGGAACCTCAGAATATCCAATTTAGAACTCAGGGATGGTGTGGGTGCTCCCGCTTCCACGTTGGAAATTCTGACCTTGGTGGGGGGGCATTCCAGTTGGGTGTTCCCACTCGGAACTTGGAAATTCCAACAAATGCAGCACTGGAATAATGGCCACTTATCAACTTCATGCACACCGAAAATGTGCTGTGATAGAGAGAGAGTGCTTCTGATTGGCTGCTAAGCCCCATCCCCACTCCAAGTCCCCGCTGCACATGTGCAGTGAAATTTGATCCTTCTCCTTTGTGTGTGTGTGTGTGTGTGTGTGTGTGTGTGTGTGTGTGTGTGTGTGTGTGTGTGTGTGTGTGTGTGTGTGTAAATTATCCTTGTTTTTGCAGCTAGGTCCTGACCGTATGAGAGGCAGATTTTGCAAGATTTTAAACTGCAGTTATAGCGCAAAAACCTTGATGGCTCTGAAAAATCTGACAATGCATTGAATAGCACAAGGCTTTGATGAACACATATATAAGTATTTTAATCCCGTACTGTTAAAAATTAGCAAGTTACAGCGAGTTAAAAACGGGGTACTGTTTTACGTCCATAGTGATAAATCGGGGAGATTATTAGCTAATCAACTCAGAGGATTTAAAGCAAAGGGTCATATTACAAATATTAAAATGGAAGATGGCAACATCACCTCAGATCATGCTAAGATTAAAGATACATTAAGGAATTATTATTTCCAACTGTACACCTCTGAATTCCCAAGCAAGACTAAAATAATGGATATTTTTTTAGACCAACTCAATATTCCCACGCTTTCCTCTAACAGTAAGATGAGGCTAGATGAACCCATAACAAAAGAAGAGATTGATGCTATTTCGTCATTGCATTTTGGAAAATCCCCGGGACCCGACGGGTTCCCTGTGGAATTTTTTAGGGTATTTTCCTAATTCCTTTATTCCTAATTACACCATAACTTAGCATAGTGCTGTCCGACTCATTCATGCAGGGTAAACTTCCAACTTCATTTTATGAAGCATGTATCACTCTCATTGCAAAAAAAGATAAGGAATCTAACAGAGTGTTCTTCATACAGACCGATTTCTCTACTTAATGTTGATGTTAAAATTTTGGCCAAGGTTCTGGCCCGAAGATTAGAGAATCTCTTACCATCGATCATATCTGAAGACCAAACAGGCTTTGTTAAAAACCGACACTCCTACTTTAACTTACGGCGGTTATTCAATATCCCAATCCTCCCCCCTGTGCTCCTGAGTGTATCCTCTCTCTAGACGCTGAAAAAACGTTTGACTGGATAGAGTGGGTATATCTGCTTGCAACTTTAAAAAAATTTGGCTTTGGTCCAAACTTCATATCCTGGATGAAGATATTATATTTAAGTCCCATTGCTTCAGTCCTTACTAACTCCCAGTTGTCACAGCCCTTTAATCTCCACAGGGGAACCCGTCAAGGATGTCCCCTAAGTCCCCTCTTATTTGACCTGGCCATAGAGCCATTGGCAATAGCAATCCGCAGTAGCAAGGATATTTCTGGAATAAGGAGGAATGGAGTGGAACATAAGGTGGCCCTTTATGCAGACGACACGTTGAGTTTTATTTCATATCCAGGTACTTCCATACCCGCAATGTTGTCTTTACTGCAGGAGTTTAGCCAGTTCTCAGGATACAAATTAAATTTAAATAAATCAGAAGTCTTTCCTGTCGGTGAGGTTGTCCCAGTGTCAGACTACTTCAACTTCCCTTTTAAGATTGTGGAAAACAAATTTACTTACCTTGGGATTACAGTTACAAAAAAGCACAAGTGCCTTTTCAAAGAAAACTTTCTCTCTCTGTTAAACCACTTCAGGAGCCGTCAAGGAGATAGGACGGAGGAAATGTGAAGTTATCGCTTTGGGTCTTTTTCAAACCGTCGCCTACACACTCTCCCTACCCACTACCTCTTCATTTGTGCATCCTTGCAGAGGGTCCGCCACATTAAGGGCCATCCAAAATCGATCCGCAGGGAGGGGTAGTGGGTTACAAAACCCTCCAAAAGCAAGTCTGCATGGACGTCGACTGCACAAACACTGTTAAACTAACACAAATATTTGATGATTTTCATGCAGATGTTCACAACTTTAGATGTACATGTCATTGATTAAGGCCTGCCTTACATTTTGACACCTCATGTTTATTTGAGTGTTTTGTATTTACAGGGACTGTCAAAAAAAAAAAATCATTCAAGCGAGAGTGAAACATGAAAACCTCTTCAATAAAAAAGAAATGCAGCCAAAGAAGCGTGGGAGTAAGTTTCTTTTGTCTTTTCTATGTTTTTTTTCCTTTTTATATCTGTTTCCACCTGAGAGAGGGAAGTTTCTGTCCCAAAGCTGTATTTATACCCTACACCCTTGTGAGGCCTGAAACCAAAAGGTTTAACACTCCCCTCTGTAGGTAGGGCCAGGTAAAGTTTCCTGTCTTTATAAGGCCAGGTGGGAGCAATCAGTGCCTCCCTTTGTCTGAATCCTGGTAGCAGTGTGGCAGGACTGCTTGTTGTGTGCAGGTAAGGGAAAGCTTGGGAGAAACTCTCAAAATAACAAGATTCCAGTCTGAAACCCAATGTATTGTTGTAAATTTAGATGCTGGGAAGCTGTTAACGGATGAACTTCAACTGTAAAGTGCCTGGTAGGCTTATGTACTGTAAGGTAGGCTTTAAATGAGGATTTCCTGGTTGTCGTTATAGGCTGAACACTAATAATGCCATTCATTCTCTAGGAGTTCTACAATTGCCTCCCCCCTTCCTGTTGAGCCAGAGTAGCCATCTTGTTGGTTTCTCTTAATCAGGGCCCAGATCAAGCCAGGTAATATAGCTGGGAATGGTAAAGTAGGAGGGTTATCACCCTCTGAGGTATTTTAGCTGTTTTGATTATGATTTTCACTTATGTTTCTTTAATTTCAGATTTAATTGCCAGACTGCTGTTTTGCCTTTGTCGTCTTTGTGTTGCAGTACTCTGCTTTCTTCTGCTTGGCTCAATTTAGCCAGGCTTAGCTTTGGGCCTAAGCCAGTCTGTTTGGACTTTTTATTTGCTTGTTGCACTACTGTACAAGATTTAAATATTTGCTTTTAGGCCAATCCCTATCAGGATTCTAGTTCTCAGGGTAAAGCATTTTTGTGTCTCTTGTGTATTTTTGACTTGCTTCTGTTGGAACACTTGTTTTCTGTCCACAACTGAACAGTGTAGCATATGCTACCTTTTTGTAATACTGGACCAACTGATATTTTCCTGGTTTTATTCTTTTCCCTAACAGAGGCACAAGCCACAAGTCCACCTAGTGGTGTGCAGTGTGGTAGGTCTGGTGGTGGTCACCTGGATGCAGTGGATATTTCACAGTGTAGGTTTGTAGTGAGTATTGCAGTGCCTAATTGCAGTGGGTCCCTACAGTGAATTTGAAGTGAGTATTACGGAGCCTGATTCCAGTAAGTGTTTATAGGGCCTGTTTGTAGTGATCAGTCTCAGCGTGTCAGTTCACGAGGCGTTCACTGGGTAATCTTGTGGGTGCACATAGGACCTCCCCACAGTAGGTACCCTGTCCAGGTTTTGTAATTTAATTAACACTCCTAGCCTCTTTCTTTTTAAAAAGCTAGCGTTTTTACTTATTTTTTATCAACCTTGTGGAAATAAATTATTGTTCCAACTACCTGTGTTTTCCTTTCTTTCAGGCATTTTAAACTTTAGAAGTACATGAACATAAACTGCTAATAAAAAACTCAATTCGTGAATCAAATGCACGTCTCTGGCTTTTCCTCGAACCTCTAAATTTTGTTTAGTGTCGACCCATCAAAGAAGGGGCGCTTCCAGGCCCAAAGGTCTATTGAGACCCTATGTGTATTTAAGGGTGTGTCTGGTCATACCCTGATGAAGAGAACTTCATTCAACTGCGAGTGTGACTCTGTGACGGAGTGCACTCCGTCATGGAGAGGGAGTGTGTAGGGGGCAGTTCAAAAAAGGCCCATAGAGACGCACCCATTGTGTCATCTTTGTTGTATGGCCTTTGTCTCTTTCTTACTGCCCTCTGCTGGTTTGGGGGTGCAGTGCAGTTCCTTTTATTGCTTCTCAGCACTGCTTTGGTTTATTTAATCTTCATGAGACTAAAGCTGCAGAGGAAATGTAGACAACAAGGGGGCATTAATGGTTTTGGTCCTTCTGGTTGAAAAGCACCCTCAGAAAATGATGTTCCAGAGACACCTGAACTCTAGGGGGACAGTCAGCACCACTCTCTGATCTGAAGAGGCTCAGAGGGGTCAGGGTATTGGGGTCAATGAGGAGCATGAGGAACTGTCTGATGATACATACATACATACCAACACAGTGAATGTGTTCAAGGAAAACAAAGGTTTATAACAAAAACTGAAAGAGTTTGGTCAGAAAGCCTTGTGCACAGAGCTTTTTCTGCTGTGGAGGACATAAAGACAAACTTACACCTCTTCAATGGTTAAATCTGGCTTCCACAACAGCTCAGCAGGAACAGTGACCTCAGAAGTCCCACAGAAATCCCTCGGTTTCCAGTTGATAAATTTATTTCTCCACCACTTAAAAGAAAAAGATGTAAAGTTCAGTTAGTTGAGTCATATGGTCTTTTATTAGAGAGGTGGTTTTTAAGTCAAACAAAAAGTCTTTAGAGTGAACTCACCATCACCATCCAAAAGTAAGCAACTAATTCCTGTTCCTTTTCTTTCTACGAGGAGAAACAAGAAAGTCCTGATCAAGCCTCAAAGGTCAGATAAACCTACATTTAATTATCATAAATGCCAGCAACAGCTTTAAAAAAAAAACATTAGCAACAACAAAATTCTGAAAAAGCTGAGTCATGTCAAAGAAGAAGCAGGAGAAACTATGAGTCATTATCAACAGGTGAGTCTAAAAAATGAGCTTCCAGAGGAGAGAGAGGATTTTATCTGCACAACATGATAACATGAGAGGATCAGAGAATCTGGAGAAACCTCTGAACAACAGGGACAAGAACCAAAACTATGACCAGATGGACCTCAGGCAGCTCTGCATTAAAAACAGACATGACTCTGTTGAGGAGATCACTGCATTCATGGAAACAGACATAACTCTGCAGAGGAAATCACTGTATCAATAAAACAGACTTTACTCTGTAATAGAGATCCTTGAAAACTTTTGTGAACTTAAGAAAGTTAGGGCTAGGAATTCTTCTAAAATAATTCACAAGTAATTTATGTTAGAGACAAAAGAAAGGAAAGACAAACTGACTGATGAGAAAGAATGACTGCTGTGTTGAAATTAGTGGATAACTTGAGGTCTAGAAACTGGACTTGCTCATTGGTCCATGGTCCGACTAAACACAGAGTGAGTTTGAGATCTACTCCCACAGACATAAATCCATAAAGCAGTGATATGGCTTTGGCAGAAGACAAAAAAAAATTAATTGAAGATTAAAAACACTTACCACGTCTAAAATGCTGTAGAGGTATATAAACAGCGTTACATTTGTGGACCTCCTGTTATGTTTAGTTGGTCTGGCCTGGTAAAACTTGACTTTGTCCGATAAGTTTAAGTGTTTTATTACGTCAGCATCAGCACAATGATCAGGCAAATCACCTACAGAGAAGACAAGACATTTTCATTAAAACAGTAATTTCCCTGTAAAAGAAGCAGTCATTAAGTCTAACTGTAAACTGGAGACCAGTCACTTCATGTTCCTGTTACTGGTTTAAATAAAATAGTTCTGTGAACTGGTTTTACCCTGAACACTATAAACTCAGCCATCTCTGCTTCAGATCGATCTGAGCCTGAGAAACAGGTCCGTCTGTGTGTCAGCTCTGCTTGGGACAGGGTCTGCATGCAGAGCTGGAGGAGGCCACTGACTTTGATACAAACTACATTATTCATAAATATATCTGCAGTAACTAATGACTGAGAAGAGTCACAAAGCATACAGTGACTTCTTTTCCAGCTCAGCATGGCAGAGTGTGTGAACATAGCTGTACCCAGAGTCAAGAGGAAGATTGAAAAGAAGAGCAGCTTGTGGCTTTAATTCAAAGAAAATGACTGAACATTAAGTTTTCCTTCATTCAGCTCCAGTGTTTGGTCAAACGAGCTAAATGTCATGAGAATTAATCAAAACTTGAAGAATGTGAAAAAGATTACATAAAACAATAATACAGTCTGCATTTTACACAATAAAATTTAAATAACCTAAATAACCTTCATTTATGAATCACCATAACCTTCATTTATGAATCACTTTAACAAATAAAGGATCTTACCTTCCTCAGAGTCGTACTGATCATCAGGAGGCTGAGTATGATTGGAGCTGCTTCCACCTAACAGAGAAAGAGTTCACAGGTTTTCATGTTGTCATTATTTCCACGTTTATGTATTCAAGCAGGTTTTTGGGACCACAAGGTGAAGGTGATCAGCAGACCTCAGGGACCGCAGTGGAGTGTAAATATTTAAAAGGTCAGGTACTGAGGTGCTGATCCATGTAAAGATTTAAACACAAACAATAACATTTTAAAGTGAATTCCAAAATAAACAGGAAGCTAATGGAGGGATGATGTGTTCATGCTTTCATGATCCTGCTGCAAGACAAGCAGCTGTATTTTAGACTAACTGTAAGCGCCAGGAAAGCCTGATTAACACCAACGTACAGAGCATTACAGTAGACCAGGGGTCACCGACTACATTTGTCCAAGGGCCTTTTTTTTTTTTTCAGCAGACTCTTGTGAGGGCCAGATGCTCTTGTGAAATAAATACAATTTTAATTATATCTTCAGTAAATTCTTAATTGATACAATATTATTTGATACATTCATTTCCATTCCACATTTATGTTATTTTTACCATTTGACAGTTAACAGGCTCATATAACCTGTACTGCAGCAAGCCACCAGGGGGTGATTGCAATATTAGGCGTCATATTTGTGAGTCTGTCAATCACCATCAACTGTGGTGTCATTGGTTGTGCAGAACATCAACAGAAGAAAACTGTCCGATTATATTTAGAAAATGGCACTCTCAAAAAAACCTTAAGCGGAGAGTTGATTTAGAAAACCGCAGCTTTAATGAAGAATAGACAGAGAAGTGAGCCCTAAGATCACAAGTTACTAACGGGGTGGAGGGAAAAAAGCTGATTAAGCTGACTAGGACAACAAAAACACAGGTCAGAAAGATGAGGAATAAAACCACCACTGCCAAGCAGATGAACAAAAACTAAGCAAGAAACCCTCCAGATAAAAAAAAGAAATACTAAAGATGGCAAGGTTTGCTTGACGGAAAGAGCTGGGATAGAAACAAGACCCAGAGTCTACAATTTAGAAACTGCCTGAGAAGGCACTAGGAAACACTACAAAAAAGGAACTCTGAGCAACCTCTCACTTTCTCTGAGGGTGAGGCAATGGGTGTGTCTCAAAGCGATAACTTCATCCTCTCTCCTCTCTCCTCTGTGGCACAGGAAATACTTTCTAAATCGCCATTTTGAAGACTGCCCTAAAGCGATAATTGTGCTCAGAGAAGAGAGAATGGAGGAGACTGATTGGAGGAGCTATGGTCGAGGAAACACGAGAGCAGGCCTTGTGGAAGTCTTTTCAATGACAGACACGCCCCCATATTGAATATTACTCTGGTTGGACGCTGCAGCGGCTCAGACTGCTCTACATGAAACTTTACAAACACAACAGAATTTAATGAGTGAAAAAACTAGCTGAAGACTCACTGAGGATCGTTCAGAAACAGATCATGGAGCTGGGATTAAAAAGTGTTCGCTGTGAGTTTAAAGCACAAAACACTGCACACAACCATCATCAAATCAATATAACAGAGGATTAATACAGAAAACTGACTGATAAATAATATCTTCCTGAGACACAATAAGGTGGGTTATATTAATAAGCTTCAGAGTTCACGATTACATGGGCTCTAGATAAAGGCTAAATAATTCATAAATAATCTAACAATTACGCATTATACCAGAAAAGAGATCCATATTAGCTTCTTAACAGCACACAGAATAAACAGAGTGCAGGTTTTCTTCATGGTAACGTGTTTTATAAACAGGATAATGGAACAGACAAATCACTGTTGTTCCTGAAATGGATACATACCCCCACCAGAAGGCTACATTTCTGCGCAAGTACAATCCTGACTTTATCAAGTACAGCTTCGTGACGGAGGCAACGAGGCAGAGCCTAGGGCTCAATGTGTTGAGTGTGGGCTAACACTATCAAACGGAGCACTGAAGCCGTCACAACTGAGACGCCATCTAGAAAACCAAACATCCAACGCTCGTGGGAAAGCCGGTGGAATTTTTCATGAGAAAGGAAAATGGGCTACAGATGCAGAAAAGGTCATTTGTGTCACTGACTGGCAACTCGAAATTTGCTTTGAAAGCAAGCTACCTCGTAGCCAGATGGGTGGCATGGAGTAAAAAAGCATTCACCATTGCAGAGGAGTAGGTTTTGCCAGCCGCTGTGGATATGTGCTGTGAGATGATCGGAGAGGCTGCTGTGAAAAAGTCACTGACCATTCCACTCTCAAACCACACAGTAAGTCACTGAATCTTGGACATGGCCACAGATATCCAGAATCAGCTTTTCTTGAAAGGCTCAAAACTACCCCGTTTTTCTCATTGCAACTAGAAGAGTCCTCTGACGTCACAAATGCAGCACTGCTTCTGGTATTTGTACGGTATTGCTGGGACAAGGTTGAAGATTACCTTCTTGTCTTGCCACTCAAAAATGTGCTGTTGAAGCACTTTTTTAAATTAATTTGCAGGTTTCAAAACTGTATTTTAGTTTGCACTTTACTACAATTTTATTGACAGTTTATTAATTTAAGAATTAAATGTTTTAATGTATCTACTTTATCACCTCTTATCACCGCTTTCATCATTTTTATGAGTCTCCGCTATTTTGTTTTTGTAAATTTGAGAAATATTGATTTTTGTGTAACTAAGCCTGACTTTAGGCCTGTTCTATGGCAGCAAGACCAGTTCCAGCCTTTTCAGCATGTAGTATTATGTGCTGTTTTATTTTTGATTAATAAATATCTATGTGATGAGCACATGGTTTCATGTCATTAAACACAGTTTGAAATACACTAAATATAGTCATTAAATACAAATGAAATCAGGAGTAAGTTTACCAGTTCGGTGTAAATATGGTAATAGGCCCCGGGCTCTGGGCTCTGGGCCCCTCTGTGCTCAAAAGGTTGGGCCCCTTGGTCAAAAAGGTTAGGAATCCCTGATTTAAGCAATACAGTAACTCTATAAGAGATACGTTTAGATGATGGAGAAGCTTATGTAAAGTAAAGAGAATTAAATATCAACAGACCATGGGCTCTAATTTCGTAGACCAGGCACAAGTGCAGGGGGAACTGCCTTGCGCCGGCCTTCGCCGTGCGGACAGGGCGTGACCAGCGCACTTTGCAAGTTTCCTGCAGTGCCAAGAGAGGCTCACTGAAGGCGCAGAGAGGCGCAGAGGAGCACGTCCACGCCTCCCTCCGCACAAATGGCAGAGAGGGAGGACAAAAGCTGTGAGTGGGTTTAACACAGCCGAGCGCTGTTTTCACCAATCAAATGAGCGCCTCTCCATGCCTTTAAATGCGCTGCGGCCAAGGCGCAGCGTCTGATTGGTCTGACTGATCCCCAGCACCACGGAAAGTGTGCTGGAAAGACCCGGAAGCGGGGACTGTCAGAGCCGCTGTCCCTGCAGCAGGAGAATGGACAGTGGGGCGCATCGGAGGACACGAAGCGCGTCACTGTGTGGGCCAGCTCCCGGGACAGATGTAATCTATTCCTTTGTCATTAATAGGAGTACAAAATGAAGAGACAGTTACACAGCTGGCTTTATCCATTCAGAATACTTTTGATCCACCTGCACTCCAGGTTTGTCATCGCCAAATAGCAGAATCTTTGGTGATATACTGTATACTCTCCCGGTGTCTCCGCCTCATCCTCCTTATAATAATGTACTCCATCTTTTTAGATCATGTTAAAAATAAAAACTAAAACAGAGAAATATGGGAAATCACGGGTAAATCCAAAGTGACATACATTTATTTTGTCTCTTTTTTCTTCGTCTTTTCTCTCCCTCTTTTCTTTGAATTACATGAAATGAGAGAAGCCAGATATATACTCAGTATCAGATGTTAAGGCTGTTTATTGTTTAACTGTAAGATGTGCATCAAACTTCCAGCTGCCGTCAGGTTAAATTTCCATTATGACAAACGGCTTTAATCTGAAATCAGATGTGAAGGGACAGTTAATATAGATATAAATGTTTATGCTGGTTCAGATGGTTACATTAAATAGTGATTGGTGTGATTGTTTACTGCATCAAAATGTGCCTGACACTCTGGAAACCTGCCTCTGAGGCTTTGTTGACATGTGCGCACATGTGCGCCTGTCACCAAATTACAGCTGTAGAATAGACCAGGTTGGAGCTGGCGAGCTTTCAGCGCACTTTCTGCACTGTTTTTGGCACGAAATTGTCACTGCGCCAACATAAATATGCTGACACCTCCCCCTGGTGCGCCGTCAACTCCCCCTGGCATGCAGTCACACCCATCTCTGTGCAGACCATCTACCAAATTGTCAAACTGGCAGCGCACGGCAGTGCACCACACAAAATTAGCACTGCGCAGGGTGCGCCAGGCTTGCGCCCCCTGTGCTGCGCCACAAAATTAGAGCCCTTTGTGGGGTAAATCCTGCTGTTAATGATCACTGTCCATTCTGCACCTGTTTGTCTGCTCTGTTTCTATTTTTACAAGGGTGTTAAAAAAGTGTTTTTACTGCTTTGACTGAGGTTATTACTCAAGAGCTTTTTATCTGTGGTTTTAAACACACCCGCCAAAACAAAGAGAAGAGTCAAGTGCTGAACTTTGTGCTGGGCCAAGCTAAGATGGGGGTGTATGTAAGCCGGAGGAGGAAGGTGAAGGGGGCCGAGAACTCTGGAGGACTAAAAGTGCCAAAGTGAAATATATAAATAAATCGTTAATCAAATAAATAACTAATTAATCAAATCATTAATTGTGTCAATTATTAGTAAATATTGGAAATAAATTAATAAATAATCAAGTATATATAATTATTGATTGATTAAATATAAGTGTTATGAAATATTTAAATAATTATTGAAAGTGTCATTAATTATTTAAAATTTTCATGTGTCTAATGTAAACCTAAATTTAATTATTAATAGTTACTCATTTAATTAACTGTTGAATTATTTATTGAATTAAGAGGAGGCAGGAGGAAGGGGGCTCTGGTCTTGCCACCCAGTATGAGGGAAGCAATGGAGAACTTCTTCTATGTTAGCAAACACTCTCAAGCAGACCTTCAGTGAGAGCTGCTCTGTTAGTTTCTTTGACAGGGGACCACCGAGTCCGGCAAGCCTGCAGACCAAAGTCATGATTGTGACTCGACCAGCATAAGTCCTGCCCACTGAGTTGATGGGTGAGAGTGACAGATAAAGTGAATTCATGATGTACTGCTGAGCGGTAACCATGGAATTTTTATATGAATAATTCAATAATTATTTAAATGAGTAATCACTTATAATTCAATTTAGGTTTACATTGGACAAATTATTGATTTTAAATAAATTATGAAACATTTAATATTTCTTTAAGTATCCCATAACACTTTTATAATTAATCAAATAATTATATATTAAATAAATTATTTCATTGATTTGTCCTTAGTTATACATAATTATTGACACAATTATTTAGTTAATTAGTTAATTAATAATTTTATAAATGGTGTATTCATGTCTTTCATTTTGGCAATTTTAGTCCTCCATAGAGAACATCTCTGCAGTCACTGTGTGAGGGTCTCATCAGGTCCAGGTTCAACCTTGACCTCAGCTTTCATAGACAGTCAGAAGACCTGGACTCTTTCAGGACCATGTGGTGCTTTAAGGGCATTTTGAGTGATGTGGCAGATGGTGACCTGAAGTTTGGGAATGTGCTAAAACTATGATGTTTTTATTTAATTATTTATTTATTTATTTATTTATTTATTTATTTATTTATTTATTTATTTATTTATTTATTTATTCAATATTTAGACAGAAAGTTTGTTGAAATAATAATTTTGAGTTGAACTGAATTAGTTGGGTAACTTGTGTATGAGCAGCAAATAAAGTGGAGTTCAAAAAAAAAAAAAAAACTGTCTGTCTGTCTGTCTACAGGGAAACGCGCTATGCCTCAGGTTGTATTTCCATCCTTATGCCATTGAAAGTCATTTCCACTCCTGTGGATCTTTTCTTTTGATCTGGTTCAGATGAGTGAGTGATTTATTGTTGCATTATGTGTGTGGTGTCAGTGAGACTATCCAACTGCTACCAGCCAATCAGAAACCACGTTTGGTCAAACAGGCAATTTGATATGAGAGCAAACTAAGCAGCTATGAAACAAACAAGACGACGTAGACCTATAATATAGTCTGCACCAATCTGGCAACAATAACCTCCATTTATCATTCACTTTAACAGACAAACAAACAAACAAACAAAGGTCCTTACCTCCCCTTGAGTTCTGATCATCAGGAGACTGAGTTTGATTGGAGCTGCTTTCACCTGACACAGAAAGAGTGCACAAGTTTTTTATTCTGTCATTATTTCCATGTTTATGTATTCAATCAGTGAAAGTTAATCAGATCATCTGCTGCACACTGTCATCATGCATGGTCCACAGATCAGGAGCAGCTTTTACTGTTTTCCTCCAAGGACTGGACTGATGTTACATTCAAAACCCTATTGTATGGAGAGAATTTTGTTCCTATATTATTCAATCAAAAAGAATAGATTTGAAGCAAAAAAAGAAAAGAGATTTGTAAGCAAAAGAGAATAAGTGAGAAATTAAAAAAAAGTTGAGATCAAATAAAACAGGTTGCAATTGAAAAAAAAAAAAAAAACAGAGGACATACCACTTCCCTCTTACACAATGCCTGGAGTTAAGTTGATAGCCTCTGGCTACACCCGCCGTACACTTTCAACAACAACAACAACAACAAGACAATATTATGAATTATAATGCCCTACTGCTGCAAGCACGCTAATTAGCATGGCTGTCTCTGCCAGTCACGGCCTGAGTATAGTAATGTTAGCTAAGTTAGTGAGTGATTAAAACATTTTGTTCCACGGTACACGCGGTGTGATTGTTTCTACACAGTACAACAGTACAGGGTTTCCCCCAGTGTATTATAAGCCTGCTCTCCCCACCCTAGGCTAACATTGTTTTTAATTTTTTAATTGACTTTTCGCACTCTATCAACACATGATTAGGTGTTTTTTTATCATCACAACTTTGTTGAGCATAGTCGCGCATAACGGGACATGTCACGGACGTCATGCTCATCAGACCACTGCTTCACCAACTGACTGAGAGGTCTGCACCAAGCTGTTAACAAGAACCGAGCCCTGGCTCCACAAGGCTCAGCCAGCTGCTGTAGCATGGCTGCTAGCTGTTAGCACAGAGCTCAAAGCTTCTGTGAGCTAAAATGCTTTCCCCACATGTGAAAATGATCCATCGTTTGATTTTTAGGCTGGTAGGGTTCGCGTTCATTTTCACTCAGGTCCAAACAGTTTGGACAGTTTGAACCTACAGCGGCTGTTTTGTTTTTTGTTTTTGTTTTTGTTTTTTGTTTTTCAATTGCAACCTGTTGTATTTTGATCTCTACTTTTGTTTTTAAATTTCTCACTTATTCTCTTTTGCTTACAAATATCTTTTTTGGTTTCAAATCTCTTTTTTGGTTTCAAATCTCTTTTTTGGTTTCAAATCTATTCTTTTTAAATGAATAACATAGAAACAATATTCTCTCCATACTATTGCAGCCAAGACAAATCTTCCTCGTTCATTTCAGTTCAGAGTTTAGAGCTTTTATTGTCCCTCCAGGGGTAATTTTGTTTTTTCACAATGTTCAATGTTCAACCCAGGGTGACATCCTTAAATACATCTTTAATCCAAACATGGAAGTCTTTGAAGACAGGAAACTCCAATCAGAAAATGTGGAGCTTTGAAGAAATGCAGCGTGACTTTAAATAAGTCTTAAAAACAGCTGCATTGTGACGTTGGGCATTCTACAGCTGTTAGCATCCCACTGAGAAACAAAATCCCTTTCTACACACCCTCCAAGTGGCTCTGGTTGTAGAGGCCTTCAGCATCAGGAGGCTGTGTGTGGTTGGAGCTGCTTCCACCTGACACAGAAAGCACGATCAGCTTCTGATTGAAACATTCTATCTTTGCATATGCATCCCCTCTTTTCAACAATCAATGCTTTTCCTGCTCACAGAGCTCACAGCTCACTGACACACCATCAACACTTTGCTTCAATGAAATCAACTCTGCATGAATGTTTGTGAATAGTTGGAATCAAAGTGTAGAGCTCCACAGCAGCATGCTTCAAAGAGAAGAGAGCCAGCTTACCTGTGAGGAGGAGCAGAAAGAGGAACCCTGCAAACATCCTGACTGTGGAACGTCTCCAGTCACTCAGGATCCCTGTCCCTCAGACTCTCTGCAAGATTCTGACTTTACACATCACTGCCTTGTTGTGGAAGAGGGCAGGCCACACCTACAACAAAAGCTTTTTTTCTTCCTCTAAATGGCATCAAGCTCAACCATTAGCACACTGTGGGTAAATCCATTTTCTCCTCCAAACAAAGCAGTTTACTCTGCACATCCTCTGTGGTGGCTCCAAAGTTTACCAAGAAAAAGCTTTTTAATGGAAGAGCTTCACCCAGGAGCTTCCACACAGCCATGTGTCATTCCTCTTCAGTGCTGTTGATCTTTGAATCCAGCATGTTTTTAACAGAGATCAAATCACTCCACAGACTCCCTTAGTAAAGACTTTGTAGACCACTTCAGGGGTCAAACTGGTTTTAGAAGTTCCCTTATTTGATCCAATTAAAAACAGTTTTAATACATTAGAAAACTTGTTTTTACCTGAGGAAACACTGGACAGTTTGGTCCTGGTTGATGCTCAGATGCCTGGGAGAGTTTTCTCCAGAGTCAAACCAACAACCTGCCTTTTAGACCCAGTTCCCACATCACTTTTTAAAACTTTTTATGGATCCTTTGAAGGTAAGTTCTTGTATATAGTGAACTGTTCCCCACAGACGGGGGATTTTACTACTGCCCTTATAACACCAGTCGTCAGACCTCTTCTAAAGAGGAACAAGTGGGATCCTAATGTTCTGAGTAACTACAGACCAGTGTCTATCTTACCATTTTTAAGCTACATTATAGAAAAAAAAAAACGTTTTTTTTCGGCAGAAGGATTTTTTCAAGAGGCATACTATCTTTGAGAAATTTCAATCTGGATTTAGGACCAACTACAGTACAGAGTACACAGTACAGTACCTTGTCCTACTGGATGTGAGCGCTGCTTTTGATACAGTAGATCACAGGATTCTTTTAAACAGGCTCAGACACTTGGTGGGCCTCTCTGGTCCTGCCCTCTAATGCCGCGGCCACACCAAACGCGAACACGCGAATTTACTCGCGCGAATGGCCTGTCACGCGCCGCGTGAACGCCCGAGTCTCGCCGCTGGACTTTTTTGACAACCTGAGGCGCGAACACGCGAATGCGCGGTACTGCGCATGCGGAGTAGAGAGCTCGTTCATTTAAAGACCGAAAGTCCAAAAGAGCAGCTGAAAAACAATGAGCTGTGGTTTCCAAAGCATGACAGGAGAGTGTGTGAAAGCTTTGGAGATCACAATCAATGCCTGCTGCCTCTCCCTGGTAATCCACCAACCCTGCTTGGCTGTTCCCTGCGATCTCATCCCCGATCCCCCGAACCTCCGACACCCCGTACCCCCGACCACCCGAACCCCCGACCTATGTTCCCGGAGGTCTCCCTGGGGATAATGAAGGGGTGGAGGAAAGAGAGGAGCACAGAGAACTTTCATCTTTTCCCTGGCTCTGCCCCTGCCCCGCACTTTCCTCCTCTCTATCAGGCTTAAAACTCCGCTGAGGAAAACACAGTCGGACTCAGTGATAGCCCGTACAGGCAGATCCAGCTGGGAACGAATGTTTTCAGAACTTACATTCAAAACCTGTCTCCTCAGAGACTTTCAACCGAGCCTGATCCTTTTTTCCCGGTCTCTGTAGAGTACACACGTCGTATCGTATAACTCTGGATGATGACACACCGCACAGATTGTTTTCTCCTCCATCCTCCGGCGGAGTTGGAGCCGGAGCAGGCGGCAGTTGCCCCCCAACGTTGTCAAAACAATGACGTAGTGGGGGAATATTTTGAACTCGAGCGAATTCGCGTCTACCGCCCAAACGCGTGAACGCTCCAAACTCGCCGCGCCAAACGCGCGAATCGCGCCGCCCGAGGCGAATCGGCGGCTAAACGCGTCTTTGCATAGACTTTGTATGTAATCGCGCCGCAAATTCGCGTTTGGTGTGGCCGCACCATAATGGTTTAGTTCTTATCTCACAGACAGAAAAGTTCTGATAAGTTTGAACACATGCTCCTCAAGGATCCATGGAATTGACTGTGGTGTGCCTCAAGGCTCAAGTTTAGGCCCTGAACTTTTTAACTTGTACATACTCCCACTGGGAAATGTTCTCAGGAAACATGGCCTCATTTTTCACAACTATGCTGATGACACACAGCTGTACATATCCATATCTCCTGATTGCATTGGGCCAGTGGATGCTCTTTTTAGACGTTTTTCTAAATTCAATCCTGGATGGCTGAAAACTTCCTACAGTGCAACCAGGACAAGACTGAGGTTTGAATTATATTATAATTATGATCACAAGGCTCAGGGAGAGAAACTTGTATCAAAATGACATACACTGAAACTAAATCCTTTAGGTCAAAAATCTGGGTGTCATGTTTGACTCAGTTCGACTTTATTCCACACATTGAACATGTAGCAAAAACAGGATTTGATCATTTGAAGAACAGAGCCAGAGTCCACCCCTGTTTCTCCAGTGCTAACACAGAGATGCTAATGCATGCTTTTATCTCCAGTCCTATTGACTATGGTAACACCCTGCTTTCTGCCCTTCCAAAAAGAAACATCTCAGGTTTACACGTTTTAAAGAAATCAGCAGCACGTGTGCTGACCAAGACCAGAAAGTGGGCACTTACTTCAGCAGTTTGAGATTATTGAGTTGGCTCCCTGTGTGTCTTAGGAATGGTTTGAAGGTCCTTTTAAAGGTTTTTAAATTAGGAGTCTTAGATCTTCTTATCTTTCAGAATTGCTTTGACCATTTGAACCCTTGTGGACCCTGAGACGGCGCCTATACAAGATGAATGCCCTCGATGAATATTTAAAGATACCAACTTCACGATGGACCAAGAGGGGAAACGAGCCAACAGAAGAAACTTCAGTCAGTGATAGGTGGAAGTGTTGATAGGTGAGGTGGACACACAGAGTCTTAATTCTGGGCACAGTGTGGGCATTACTAAGGCCAGAAAGGATAAAGAGTGGGAGCCTGTGGCTGATGCTGTGGATGATGTTATCTCAGAGGGTGGGACTGTGGCTGTAGTCAAAAAGAAATGCTTCGACATGAGAGTGGAGATGAATAGATGTATCACTCTCCATAGAAAGAGTGTCTGTGTGACAGGTGGGGGAGACGACACACCTGAGCTCACGCCTACACACGAAAAGCTGCTGATCATTGGAGGATCCCTCCTGAAAGGTGTGGTGATGGAGGTGGAGTGGGACACAGCACCAAATAGAGCAAGGTTAAAATCAGCTGGTAGTGGCACATTCTTGTTTTGTACCAAGTAGTGCAGCACAGCACACACCCTCATTAACAGGTAAGGTTTGTTTCACAATGACAGAACAGAGTTGATTCAATAATGTAGGCTACTTGTGTGTGTGTGTGTGTGTGTGTGTGTGTGTGTGTGTGTGTGTGTGTCTGTGTCTGTGTGTGTGTGTGTGTGTGTGTGTGTGTGTAAGTGTTTGTGAATGAGAGTCTTTTTGCTCTGATTCTCATTAGCACAGGAAGAGGTCTTTTGTAGGAAATGGATGTATAATGGCTCTTTTCAATGTAGGCACACACAGGCACACATATGATGCTATCTTCCCTGCTGCACCCTCTTTAATGCATCCAACCTTCAGTGAATGCTTCATGCACTATATGATGTTTGTTTTTAGGTTTGTCCAAGGCTTCACAACACACAAATCTTTTCTACTGAAATTTCTGTCATAACCAGCCATACTTAGGAAACGTCTTAGTGATCTCCAGGTGGAGGGAAAAGGAAACTCTACAATTGGAGTGATCTCGCCCTTTAGGAGATGTACCTGGCCCTGGCCCACCTGTCAGCCGAAATATGTTACAGTGGCCTGATTTGGTCACATTTGGCCAGATTCAGAGTGAGTGACGCGTCAGCGAGCCTGCAGATCACTGGTGGTGATGTAAACAATGAGGTCATCTAAGTAGGCATTACAATTTTCAATCCCTGCCAAAACAACACTCACTAACCTCTGAAAGGTTACAGGTGCATTACACATGCCAAACACCGTAACAGTCAGTAACGTGCGGTGAGGTCCATGACGAGGGAGGCAGGCAGCCAGCTAAAGTTGAAATTTCTATATGTGTGTGTTACATATACGGTGCACTGCTCACATTTGCTAAAACAAACTGTTACTGGCCAGCCCTGCCCCTTTAACGCAGTGACAGTCTGTACTGTGTGTGTGCGTGTGACATAGCAGAAGGAGAGACGGTCTGAGTGCATGCATGGTGTTGGTGGGGCGGGAGTACATTATTTTGGTCTTTGTTTCTTCAATAAATGTGCGGTTGTGCACAAGGTGCACCTTTTTTTCCTCCTCTTTAGTCTTTTCCGTCCCTCTGGCCCGGACTCCTAGACATCGGTTACCAGCAACGAGCCAAGTAAATAAATGTTAATCAGCTTTCCCATCTACGGTTCAGAGACAGACTGAAGTCCCGGAGTTAACAAGACAAAATACCAATTAAAACCCAAAACATACGTTTACATGCATTTCTAAACGATTTACATCACAGGAGCAAGAGCAAAATACGAACAAAAATAATCTGTATCTCAACAACACAAGAACACAGGCCAGGCACCTCCGGTATACTCTATTAAGCATCTGCACTAACAAACTATCACGAGACCTTAAAGAGGGTGCGATATTACAACCTGCAGAGGCAGAGAAGCGTTGTGCCTCATCAATGCCCACGTGAGACCTTAAAACGAATGCGCGAACCTGCAAAACGTTGTGATTTCTTTTTTTTTTTTTTTTTTTTTTTTTTTTCTTTTTTTTTTTCGTTTTTTTTTTTTTCTACCCTTGTCCTGTTCAGCGTCACGACAACAGAATTATGGTCTGGCTGCCGTATTGTGCAGAACACATTTGCTTTTCCAAAGGGAGCCGTTAATGTATAGAGCTGCCCTTGAGTGTTAAAATGGTACTCTTTATTAGTGTTTGTTTTTTTTTTTTTAAATTATATATATATATTTTATACATAAATACACATACATACATATACATACACACACACATACGTATGTATGCACATATATATACATACGCATACATGTATCCATACAGTTTCCCTCCCGTATATTGCCAAGTTTGAAGATTACTGCTTAACCAGAACAAGGTGATATCAGGAAAGAAACAGTGAAAAAGGAAAAGATTGTAGAGAAGAGACTAGACAGGGGGGGAGAGAGAGACAACAAAACAACAGTAGAGAACAACCACAACAACTGAACAGATGACTACAGACAGGAGAAACAAATAACCAGCTACTGAGCCTGAAAGGAGACAGTATCCTGGGGTCTTTGAAGTCATAATCACAAGAAGAACCTGGAGAGATGAACTGGAGAAATCATGAGTAGCAGTGAGCACAACAACGACAATTGCAAAGAGGTACATATACGTATATAGATCTATACACAGACGCATATACTCACCTACACATATAGGGCTACAGGTGGCAGTATAGAAAATTGGGTTTGATTTGGGTCAGGTGATCATGTCAAGGAGTGATCATGCAGATGTGGCCCCGCTGCTCCCAGAGGCCAGACATGCACTGAGATAGCCCTCATCCCCGGGCGTCCCGCAGCCACAACAGAGCACAGGGCCCAGACAGACCACCATGGAGACAGCAGCACGCCAATCCAGGAGGAGGCAAGGGGGGAGCGTCCCGGGAAGGCTAGAGGCAGGCCCCCGACACTGCAGAGGGAGGACCCCAGGGGCCAGGGACTGAGGTCTGCAGGCCCCGCTAGACGCAGGGCCCCCGATCGAGTGCAGGGGGTAAGACCAGGGGTCACCTGTGCCCAAGGGCCACTCACCCCCGAGGATGGGGGGTTCGGCCAGGCACCCGGGAGGACGGACCCAGCCCAGGCCACCACCTATCACGAGTCGGTGCCGGCCCCCAGCGCACCCGGTCAGACACCAGAGACCACAGAAGTCCTCTCCCCAGAAACCCAGTATCCCCCGTACACAGCCTACTGTCCCAACCCACCCCTATCCCCCTCTCATCTTTATCACAGCTCACACTCAAAACGTTGTGATTTCAAGTAAACGGTCTCTCTCTCTCGGGGTCTCTGCCTCCGACGCACATTACAAGCATGAAGCCAGCGCAAAACGCTGTCTGTCCCCTCTGTTAGCCTCCCTCTTGTTTACAAATCATCAATTTCCTTTTTTTATTTTTTAATCATGACAAATTGTATATGAACGACTGAATTGTTATTATATATATATATATATATATATATATATATATATATATATATATATATATATTTCTTGTTTGCCGAGGGGAGGCACTGCCTCCCCTGACCGCCCACGTGAGATTTCAGGTGCAGGCTTGGTTAAAGGCACCTGCCAGTAACCTTTGACCAAATCTAACTTGATTACAAACTTTGCTGTTCTTCAGTTATCTTCACAGTCTTCTATACAAGGAAGTGGGTAAGAGTCAAGAACAGTCAGTGTGTTTACATGCAGTCAGTAACTCTTATTTATTTGGAATACTAGCAATGACCAGGTAAAGGCAATGTTAACACCAATAACCCTTTTGAAAAACCAAATGTGCTCATATTCTGGTTTTTAAAAACATGAAAATCACCCCTAGGGTACTCCTTTTCTAACCCGAACATTTGGTCATGTATACACCTATTGGGATATCCCCTTCGAAAGGAACATTAATTTGTGTTTTGAGTATGTTCTGTCCGCAAGGAATCTTGGTCCTCTGGGTGCAGGAAGTCCACCATGCTGCTGTTGTTGTTGTTGCTATGGATACAGCAAGTTGAAGCAGAGATGACACGCATTGCATCATGACGTCCATGCACCAAGATGCTGCCCATGCATTGTTGTTTTGATCGGGATATCATGGAAACAGGAAGAACTCTGTTTGCTCACATATGCAAACAGGTTGTTCTGAATGTTCCAGAAATATGAATACTGACCTTAACCCAAATATAGACTGCATGTTAACAGCATTAACCTCTCTGAAATCTATGATGAACTGTGGAGATCCATCTGATTTCTCTTCCAACAGGCAGGGGGAGCACAAGGAACTGGAAATGGGCATGGCTAAGCCAGTTGTAACCCAGCTCACCATTTTGTACACTTTGTAAATGTGAATGTGCATAGGGTAGTGGTATTGCCAGTTCTTTGATTCTACTTTATTTGTTCTCAAATTCTGTATTAATTCTCGTTTTACATTAGATCTCATGTTATTTGTAGGTCTTGTGGTAAGTGTATTAACCAATCAGGTTCCTGGATTCAGCGTGAATCAGGAAGTGTAGGCACAAGATGGCGCATTTGATAGCCTGAGACACTCGACTCTAGACCGAAACATCTGAGTTACTGCATCGATAAAACTTAGTAGATAGTACGTGGAGTAACTGAACTTATACTCTGAACCTAAACGTGCTAATTGAACTTACAGGATGATGGAGTGGGGCGTGGGGAGTGTGGGGCTATAAACATCAATGAAGAAAGATGGACGAGTAATTGTTATCAATGTTTTATTTATTTCATCATTTGTTAACTTTTTTAATTTACTTGATAATTTATTATGCTTATGAGTATTTAAGTTTGACCTTATTTTTATGCAGGCCATGTTTTGAGTTGCCTTTTCCTTCTGGTGTGGAGCGATGGCGAGCTGAAATGACAAACGACAACATTAGAATCTGTCTGTGACTCAACGACCACATCAGATAAGCTTGTCTTTTGAAAGAGACTATTTTTTAGCCTTTTGGACTATCATATCTTCGGAGGAGGAAACAAAATGTTTTTGTAAGTATTATGGACTTTGAATCCCGTGGACAATCATAATTACAGATTGCATGAAATGCCTTTTTTGAATTTTAAGTTTAGTTGATTACTGGGTTTGGGAGAGTGAAGTGTACTCACTGAAAAAACTGAAGAACTGGAAATATTTTGAATAGAATAGAATAGAATGGAACTTTATCGTCATTGTTACAAGTACAACAAAACTGAAGTCACAGCAGCAATCAAGAAAAACAAAAGTAAGAAAGTGCAAAAAGGTCCATAAGAAAATAGATGATGACAACTTGTCCATCATTGTCCAGTTCAGCCAGCTTCCACCTCCACAGGGTCCACGACTGAGCTTCTTCAGTCATTCTCCATCTCTGTCTCATGTATCCTGTCTGCTCACAGCATGTGAAGTTCTTCCAATGTGGCGTTGGTGTCTAATGTTACCTCCGTCAGCCATGTTTGTGAATAGCATGACGCTACTCTGCCCTCTGGTATTCCCTCTGTTGCTGGATTAGCACAGCTAGCTCGTCCGTCTTAGTGGAGACAGATTTAATGTTCCCAATAACGATGGATGGAAGGACAGGTCCATGTCGTCACTTCTTAGCTCACACCTGAGAACCAGCATGTCGTCCTCACCTCCTTCTCCTCACCTTATGGGATCTTCATCAGGCCTTACACCAGTTAGCATTGACATGCTACAGGCTGCTAACAGCTGAGTTCACATGTAAACAATGCAGCCATGGTTACATGCAGGACCTCAAGACAAACACAGGAGAAAAAGTAGTAAAAATATCACTGAAGCCACAAAAAAGGTGGCCAATGTCCATGACCAAAAAATGAGCCAAACAAAGTGATGACCCACTCCAAATACAAATATTACAAAAAAAGAGACAAAAAAAAAAAAAAAAAACGGAAAAAAGAGGGAGCTGCTGCAAAAGGCAGCCATAGCCAACAGGGCGGCACCTGGCCTGTTGTAGTTATTCTTTTATTTTACTTTATTTTATTTTCCTTTATATAAAAATACAAATTACATTTTTGAAAACCTCATTTACTAACTGTTGTGCCTTATTAAGTATTGCCACCTCCTTTATTTCCCTCGTTTTGAGTTTAGATCTTCTGATTTTATTAGCCTTCTCTTCTTATGTTATCCTTAAGTTTATGTTAAAGTAAGCCTTAAAGGCAAACATATGTTACACAGTCATGAGGAGATACTCAGTCTCTTTTTTCATCATTTCACGCTTTACCTCATTTACGTAGTAAGAATGCTGTTTAATGGTACGTGGATCTCTAACACTGACGTCATGCTCAAGCATGTCTGCTTGAGTGGGCAAATCATAAAACAGGCAGAGGTAACTACTTACCAGTCCGCTGACGTCACGCTGCTGATCAGGAGAAAGGTAACTCAATACTGAAGGGAGCTGGGCAAATGAGCGCTCTGATAAACCAAATGGAGCATAACTAAGTCCTGGAGAGGACACTGAGAGCCTGTCATGATCAGGACACACGCGCTGGGTACTAAGGCAGACTCAGCTTCGGTCACATCAGCAAGCTCGCGAGTGATACTTTTTGATCATTATCACATGACACACACAAGTCTTGTGTCTCCTCTTTTATGTGTGAGTCACATAACCAGTGTCACTGAGACGCTCACAAATATCATACATCTGACTAATTTGGCCAAGAAGGCAGAACCAGGAACAGGTAACAGGATCAAAACTTTCTCACCTGCCTTAAAATGCACGGGAACAGCAGAATGATCACAACGGCATTTCACAACATTCTGAGAGGAGGACAGACTCTTTTTTAACATGTTTTTATTGCATTTTCATGAACCTACATGCATTATTATCAGTGACACAAAAGCCAAAATGAACTAGGAAGGAACACTTCAGGTGCTAGCGGAAAATATCAAGTAGTGATGTTCGATACCACCAATTTCATTTCCGATCCGATATTGAGTAAAATTTATGCTGGTATCAGCGATACTGATCCGATACCGATACTTTGTGCAATTACACCTAATGTGCCTGGTAAATCTAAAAAAAAAAAAAAAAAAAAAAAAAAAAAGTAGTGTATTTCAAATCATAGCCTCACAAACGAAATCCAAAAGAAATCCAAGTCATTTCTTATATATATTTCAAACTTGAGGCAGCAGCCTTCTTCTACAAGCCAACACCCAACAAAAAAAAAAAAAAAAAGAAAAAAACAGAAAAAACAGAGGACACAGCCATGTAAAATATATGAAAATAGCTACAAGTTCAAGAAGAAAAGAAAATATGTAAAATAATAAACCCAGTAATATAAGTTCTTTTATAATTAAGAATCAAATAAAAGGAAAAATAAAAAAAAGAAAATTTGCCTCTTAATTCACTTAAACATGTCAACATGAAAATATCAAACATTTTAATAATTCTTTCACAAAAACATCCAACACAGACACTTGTCCTCAATCACAAGTTTTTGTTCTGTTTTATACTGGGTGTGAGATTATCTCAATGATAGATACCATACCATACCATACCAGCTTTATTTATAGAGCACTTTTAAAAACAACCACAGCTGTAGGCAAAGTGCTGTAGAGGTAGATCAAATGAAATGATAAAAACAGATAAGTAAAAACAGACAAATAAAAGAAAAACATTGTAAAAACAATTAAAAGCAAATAAAAAGCAAGTAAAAAGGGAATAAAAGAAAATAAAAGAGAATAAGACCAGGCAAAGAAACTAAGTCTCGCTGGAGTTAAAAGCCTAAGAATAAAAATGGGTTTCAAGACGTGTTTTAAAAGTGGACAGTGAAGGGGCCTCTATAATGTACAGGGGAAGACAGTTCCACAATTGGGGAGCAACATTAGACAAGGCCCTGTCCCCTCTGAGCTTCTTCCTGGACCTCGGTACCTGCAGGAGCAACTGGTCAGCCGACCTGAGGGACCGAGAGGGTGAATAGGGCTGAAGAAGCTCAGAGAGGTAAGGCGGAGCAAGGCCATTTAAACATTTAAAAACAAACATAAGAATTTTAAAATCAACTCTAAAAGTCACAGGCAGCCAGTGGAGTGAAGCCAGTACTGGGCTGATGTGCTCCCTTTTTCTTGTACCGGTTAAAAGTCGTGCAGCGGCGCTCTGGACCAGCTGCAGATGGGAGAGCAGGGACTGACTCACTCCAACATAAAGTGCGTTGCAGTAATCCAAACGTGATGAGATAAAAGCATGGATCACTGTTTCAAAGTGCTGCCTGGACATAAAAGATTTGACCTTTGCCAACTGCCTTAAGTGATAAAAACAAGACTTCACAACAGTTTTAATTTGGCTGTCTAGTTTAAAATCACTGTCCAACTTAAAACCCAGATTGGTAACAGCTGATTTAAAATAAACTGTCAGGGGTCCAAGATCAACAGAGGTGGGCTCACAGGGGCCACTTGGTCCAAACCCTCTGTTTTCTTTTCGTTACAGTTTAAAAAGTTCAGGGCCAACCAAGATTTAATGTCTTCAAGACAAGCAAGGAGGGGTTTGACTGAAAAGCCATCTTTTGCTTTTAAGGGCACATAAATCTGACAGTCGTCCGCATAGAAATGGAAGGCTATTCCATGCTTTCTAAATATAGACCCCAGTGGCAGTATATACAAAGAAAAGAGTAACGGCCCCAAGACTGAGACCTGGGGGACCCCACATGACAGAGGAGCAGAAGATGACTCTGAGCCTAAAATATTAACACTGAAGGACCTATCAATCAGGTAGGATTTAAACCAATCAAGTGCAGTGTCACATAGGCCCACTTGGTTTTTTTAAACGAGATATCAAAATACTGTGGTCCACAAAAGCAGCAGTTAAATCAAGTAAAACCAGCACAGCATAATCATATTAGTGATGAAGGCACCACCACTTGGCAATGAGTGCACCCTGTAAGAGATGAATTCACTGTTCGACAGAGCAATCCACCCACAACAGAAAGGCGTGAGAACTCAGACCATAGCTTCCGCAGCCTCCTAGAGCTGCCCCTCATAAGTCTCCGGGGTGGCCGAGACCCATATTTCTCAATCCAGGCCAACACATCCCTGATATCCGGATACCCCCGTTGTAGTTCCTTTACCTCCAACCCATCATGTGACAGAGGATGAATGTCAATGGGAGCCATGTTTCCTAACTCCCTCTCCCTCTCTCTATTTTGTTCCTCTGAGGTAGTGTCTAAGGCCTGGAGGTTGGTAGAGGAGGGGTGTGATGAAGATATGTCAGCCTGTTCAACAGCAGTCTCGTTGTCCGACCTAACAGCATTCACCTGGATGACCGTTGGAGTCCCAGCAGAGGCTTGTGGTCAGTTATAATGGTAAAAGCAGCTGATCCAATGTAATGCCGGAACTGTCGCACAGCCCACACAATCGCCCACAATTCCCTATCAAAGGTGGACCAACGTTTCTCGTTGGCAGTGAGGGACTGGCTAGCGTACACTACCACTCTCTCAAGCCCAGCTTTGTCTTGGGCTAGCACAGCCCCAACAGCTTCCAGTGAGGCATCTGTGTACACCTTAAAGGGCATGTTATAGTCAGGCATGGTGACAACAGGATCAGACGAAAGAGCCCTTTTAAGATAATCAAAGGCTGCATCACATTCTGGTGTCCATTGAAAAGGCGTGTCTTTGCATGTGAGGTGGTGAAGTGGAGCTGCACACTGGGCAAAGTTCTTCACAAAATATCTATAGTAAGAGCAAAGGCCCACAAATGCTCTTACTTCTGTGGGATTTTGGGGTCTTGGCCAGGTCCAAGGGCGGACTGGCCATCGGGAGCACCGGGAGGTTTCCCGGTGGGCCGCTGCCTCAGTGGGCCGGTACGACCGGTGACCCCCCCCCCCGACAGCGGCGGCCGTCGTCGGGCAGAAACATCCGTTGACATACAGACCGTCGGGCTGAACCGATCGTTCAGTCGTTCATAGACCCACAGCAGCACCCCCCCACACAGCACACGTTCTGTCCGAGGACGGGGGGGGGTTACGCGTTCCGTTGTTATGGGCTGGACCGAGTTAAAGTCCAGGGCCGATTTTCAGTCCCAGTCCGCCACTGGCTAGGTCCTCACCTTGTCTGTGTTACGAGGATCTGGCAGTAGGCCCTGGCAAGAAACAACATGCCAAAGAAACACTACATGATCTTGAGCTAGATAACACATTTTGGGATTCAGCCTGAGGCCTACAGCCTCTATTCGGGAAAAGACCTCCTTCAAACTGCAGAGGTGGTCCTAAAAGGTGGGGCTGTATATCAAAAAATCGTCCAGATACACCATGCACACCTGCCAAGGCAGCCCTCTGAGCACCAGCTCCAATCATGCGCTGAAACGTTGCAGGTGAATTGGTGAGACCCATCGGCATGGACCTCCACTGGTAGAGGCCCCTGCCCGCCGTGAAGGCGGTCTTTTCTCTGTCCTCCTCAGCGACCTCCACCTGCCAGTAGCCATTAGAGAAATCCAGTGTACTAAACCACTGGGAGCCTGCTAGTGCATCCAGAGTGTCATCGACCCTGGGAAGGGGGTGCGAGTCTTTCACTGTTATGCTGTTCAGGCGACGATAGTCAATACAAAACCTCCACTCACCATTTTTCTTTCTCACCAGGAATACAGGTGAGGCCCAGGGGCTGAAGCTTTCCTCTATGACTCCATCAGCCAAAATGGTTTCCACCTGCTGATCAATTTTTTCTGTTTTTTCTGGTGAGGTTCTGTAGGCACGCTGGCGCAGTGGAGGATGATTTCCAGTATTGATCTGATGCGTGATTAAGGTGCATTTGCGAGTCACCCCTTTTGATGCTAAATATCTCCTTGTGTTCTGCCAGCAATGCTACTAATTGTGCTTTCTGCTGCTGACTGGCTGGAGACTCTTCCAGTGACGTGCCAGGAACATTCAATCAATCAATCAATCAATCAATCAATCTTTATTTATATAGCGTCAAATCATAACAAATGTTATTTCAAGACACTTTACAAAAACATTTACAGGTCTAGACCCGTAAATGTTAATAAAATGTTATTGGCAGAAACCCAACATCAAGACAAGATAAGGAGTCTTATCTTATCTTAATCCACCATGAGTAAAGAATTTTGCAGCATTTAGCAAGTTACAATGGCAAGGAAAAACTTCCCTTTAACGGGCAGAAACCTGGGACAGAACCAGACTCATGTTCGACAGACATCTGTCTCGACTGTGTTGGGGTTAGAGAGACAGATAGAGGAGAGAGAGTGGGAGAGAGAATGGGGGGGGGGGGGGGGGATACACACACACACGCACACACACACACACACACACACACACACAGAAAGGGAGAGAGAGAGAAACAGACGCAGTCTGAAGTTTGGCGCTGTGGCGACAGTTAAAGTGAAACCAGCAGGCCATTCCCGGCAACAATCCAAAGCCGTAGCTGCTGGTGACGGACAGGAGCACAGCAGCAGGCCATCTACTTCACCGATCCCCAGGAACCTACAAGACAAACTCAGAGCCTCCCAGAGAGATGTATGGTCAGTAACTATAACAGGACAGTAAGATAAGAAGTTAGACTGACAGAAAAAGAGGGAAACAGGAGCCCTGTGTGTCAGTTCCCCCCAGCAGTCTAAACCTATAGCAGCATGACTAAGAGCTGGTTCAGATCTGATCCAGCTCTAACTGTAAGCTTTATCAAAAAGGAAAGTTTTAAGTCTACTCTTAAAGGTTGAGACCGTGTCTTGATGGATGAAACAGCTGCGACAGTCTCGACTGGGACCTGGGGGAGCAGAACAAGCTCAGACTCTTCCACAGAGAAAAACTCCCTAAGGTGTGTGCCCTTTCTCATAGTGATGTCCTGAACTGTAGGGTTCAGCACACAGGCTGTAGTTATTCCATCCTTCACTAATGTCACTGTGTGGGCCACAACACACCCACTTGCACTCTGGGGGTTGGGTGCTAAGTAGCCCACAAAGTTAGGAAGATGTTCAGCTGGTCTGCTGGGAGAAACACTGACTGGCAGTAGCATTTCACTGAGAGGGGGCAGTGTAAAAGCAGTGGCCACAGTAACATTGCAACACTCAAGAATCAAGTTTTTCGTACTCAAGAGTAGAATACTTAGTGTCCCATAGTTGCAGTTTGCCACGTGCAAAATCCAAAAGGGGGTGGTTAGCCACAAGGAGGTCCAGGCCAAGCAGTGCGGCTTGTGTCGATCCTCTCATTACGTAGAAAACATGCTGCCAGGAGTCATTTCCAAGGAGTCAGGTAGCAAGTCCGCCTTCGCGCAGAGCTGGGACTGACATGCGCAAGTCAGCACTGATCATTGACTCTGTTGAACCTGAGCCCACCAATATGTTGATTTCTGTCCCCTCAACACTCCCTCTCGCATACGAAGTACACTGTTGAGGTGTCATTTCTGGTGTACGTACCTCACATGTTGATGAGACAGGCATTTCTTTCTCTCCGTGGCCCTTGAGTGTATCAGCTGAGGTCTGGGCCGCGACATCACCTTTTTCCCGGCTGGCTAGCTGGAACTTCTCTTTTTGGAGAGAAAAAACGCACCCCTCTCTTCCTCTGCTTTTCCTCCTCGAAGTGGGACCTTGAGGGTCTGGGGCTCCGCCAATTTGGTGAGCTTGCTCGATTATCATAATGCATTCGATGGTCTGGTCTCTCACTGAAGCCTCGCTCAGCTCCCTGTTCGAGCCAGCTGTGATCAGGGGAACGCCCCCTCGGTTCACCCCGGGGACGATGGGACAGGCAACCTTGCTCCCCACAGGTACACTGACACTGACCTCCACATGGTGGATGAGTTTTCCATTCATCCCTCCAGGTACTCGATCGCTGTTGGTTGTTTTCCTCCACCAGTCGTCTCATTTCCATTCTCATTTCTCTCATGTCGTCGGTTAGTCTGTCAATAGCTCTATACAGCCCACCTCCATCAGATATGGATGACACCATGGCTGCTGCCACACCTCCCATAAGAGGCTGACGTGTATGCTGGTTGCCATAATCCATCTTTAAGGCTTCTCGGGCCATCTCACAGCGTCCCGCAATAATAAGGGCCTCTTCCAAGTCCATAGCTCCCTGCTCATGACATTTAGCTTTCAGTTGGGAGTCGAGACCAGCCAAAAATCTGCAAAATTTCTCTTCTTTCTGAGCGATGTCACCATACCCTGGGAATGCTTTATGAACCAGCTTGCTTATTTCTGCTGCATATACTTCCAGACTCTCACCAGGGGGACGAGGGCGGGCTGCAAGATTTGCTCTGAAACGGTCGAGAAAATGTCGCTGTCCAAACGCCTCCTGTAGTTTCTCTTTCACTGCTGAAAAATCTGCTTGCACAGCTGCAGGGAGACTGTCCCAAAGGAGAAAGGCAGCTTTGGTTAATTGTGTCGGCAAAATCCTGGATAGTTCCTGATTATAGTCACCACAGCCTCCGACGAGTGCTCTCACTGCTACTTCATACTGTCTGATCGAGCAAGGAAAACTTTGTTGTTAGTCTCCAGCAAAGGCAGGCGGTAGGTCAATCCTCAGGTTCCCGGAGAGAGGTCTCTCTCTGTAACGCTCGCTGCAGACAAGCGGGTCCTCCTCGTATTTCCACATATCGATGTTTTATCTTCCTTTATTTCACAGTTCGTAAGCTCTCTCATAGAGAAGAATAGAATAGAATAGAAAATACTTTATTTATCCCCGAGGGGAAATTCAGGAGTCACCGCAGCATTTAAGAAAACAAAAGTAAGAAAGAGTATAGAAAGTGCAAAAATGTCCATAAGAAATTAGATGACGACATCCCGTCCACCACTCGTCCACCACTCTCCAGCCCAGCCAGCCTCCACCTCCACAGGGTCCAGGACTGAGCCTCCCCAGCAGTCTGTTCAGTCTCTGTCTCCTGGATCCTGTCCGCTCACAGCAGGCGAAGCTCCTCCGATGTGTCGTGGCGTCCGATGTCTGCTCCGTCAGCCACGTCCGTGAACAGCACGATGCCGCTGGGCTAGCACAGCTAGCTCATCCATGCCTTGGAGCGAGATCCCACGTTCCCAACAATGATGGATGGAAGGACAGGTCCACGTCGTCACCTCCCAGCTCACATCCGAGAACCAGCACGTCGTCCTCACCTCCTCCTCCTCAGCTCGAGGAAAATCATCAAGCCCTACACTAGTTAGCATTGACATGCTACAGGCTGCTAACAGCTAATTTCGCATGTAAACAATGCAGCCATGGTTACATGTAGGATCTCCAGACAAACACAGGAGAAAAGTAGTAAAAAATACCGCCGAAGCCACAAAAAGTTTGGTGTCCGTGACCAACAATGAACCATACAAAGTGATGATCTACTCCAAATACAAAGATGACGAAAAAGAGACGAAAAAATTACGAGAAACGGACAAAGACGAGAGAGCTGCTGCAACAGGCAGCTACTTGAGTAGCGCCTAGCAACCGAGAGGAGTCATGTCACAGTTTATAGCTGTGTCGGGTCAGGTGAGGTCCAACAATCGCTACAGACGTCAAGCTTGAGCTACTCTTCTGTAAACTAGCAGCGGGAACTGAGCTACATGGAGTTAGCGGGTGCTAACTTTAGCAACTGACTGTTTCTTTAAAAGACCGTGTTCTTAAACTCACACACTTTTCTTGCAATGGGAGAAAGTTGGGACGATCCCACCACTGCTACCAATGTAATCGAGGGTCTTTCCTGACGCCTATACTGTTTGTTATAGAGAAAATAGAAAACCACGAGGGAACTTTCATCCAGATGTTCCAATTTTATTTCTCCGCTATAACACGTTAGCGTCACTTCCAGCCACACACCAGCACTTCCGTTTTTTGTCCTTCAAAATAAGACACATAAAATGGCTTACAGCGGTAATACCTAAAGAAGGAAAAGATCTAAAACACTGTTCATCTTATAGACCTGTGTCCCTCTTAAACGTAGATCAAAAGCTTTTTACATCAATTATGGCAAATAGACTTTCATATATACTACCTCAAATTATTAATTTACATCAGACAGAATTTGTCAAAAGCCGTCTTTTAGGCAACAATATTCAACATACTCTTAATGTAATTGATTATACAATAAAAACAAAACAACAAATGTTAATATTGACGTTAGATGCTGAAAAGGCCTTTGATCGGGTGTCATGGCCCTTATTATTTGTAGTGTGTGATAAATTTGGCTTCCACCAAACTTTTATTAATTTGATGAAGAATATGTATAAAGAACCAAAAGCAAGAGTTAGAGTGAATGGGATCCCTTTTAAGACTTTTATTCTAAAAAGAGGAACAAGACAGGGAGACCCTTTATCCCCACAACTATTTGCTTTATACAAAGAACCATTATCGGAGAGGATTCGGGTAAGTGAGAAGATAAAAGGTCTCATCATTAAGGAAGATGAACAGAAATTAGCAATGTACGCGGACGACATTATAATGTACCTCACAGATATACATGACTCATCACCTGCATTACTAGATGAAGTTGGAAACTATGGAATACTGTCTGATGATAAATAAAGTTTAAATAAAACTGAAGCTGAATGGTACCCATTTGGAGAGGCACCTTAAAAACAGTTTGACTTCAAATGGGACTGGAACAAAGTGAGATATTTAGGAGTTATGATACCCAATAATTTAGACCTTATATATCATTGTAACTTCGGGAATCTGGAGAATTTAGTAAAGCAGGATCTAAAAAGGTGGAAAATCTTACCTCTCACTTTATTTGAAAAGATAGATATTATTAAAATGAATATGCAGATGTTTCCTCTGTATTCCTTTCACTCTCCATCTGTAGCAGCTCTGTGTAGCTACTTCGGTTCATGCAGGTATCCTTTAGGTTCCAAAGTGAATGAAACTTCATCATTGCTGTCATAGTCACTCATTTTGAATTTCCTACGCTGCCTCACAATCCTTAGAGTACAAACAAAAGAATTACGATACTTGATCAAACTTACACGAGGCTGAAACCAGCGCTCGAAGCATAGCTTGTTTACATTCCCTACAGCTGAAAGGAGGAGGGGGGATGGAGCACACTAGCGCTGCGCGTAAGGACACATGAGTTAGTTAGGTCCAGATAAATGTTTATATTTCCGAAGACCTAATGCACTTAAAAAATATTTTATGTACCGTACTCATAAACTGTGGTATTACTTTTTGATTTTATTTCTTGTAGGCAGAGAAAATAGCCTTTGAATTTGGTACCGTCTGTCCCTGTTAGCGTCTATTTCCTCGTCACCATCGATTAAAGTTTGTGTCTTACTGAGGGAGAGGAGACAACTTTCTACTGTATCTAATGTCCTTAGTGGTCACATAGAGCTCATACAACCCCACTTCAAAAAAACTGAACTATCCCTTTAAGTCAGCTGAATCACCTAGTACTTTGATTTTCTCAGACTCCAAAAAAGCATAGACTAAAACACAAAGTACTCAGTAGACGATACTTTTAAAATCTGGAGAAGAATATGTAAAATAACTAATGTTAAGGAACAGGAAACCACTTGTCTAAGAGAGATAGCTTGGGACCCAGATTTTAAGCCAAACAGTATCAATGAGGTGTTCAAAAAATGGGAGAGTAAGGGCCTCTCTAGATTTTATCAAATGTACGAGGAGGAAGTAATGGATTAATTTGAAAATAAAGCAAATAGATATGGTTTAAACAAGAATCACTTTTACAGATATTTGCAAGTGAGAAATTATTTAAAGGAAAAAGTCCAAATTACATTTCTTGGAGATCTCCATCCCCTTCTGAGACATAGGATAAAGGCAACTGAAAACCAGAATTTGAAAAGTATAGCTGGACAAATGTATCGAATACTTCAACCACTTCACATTCCGTTGCTAGGCGCTGCCCAAGTAGCAGCCTGTTGCAGTAGCTCTCTCATCTTTGTCCGTTTCTTGTAATTTTTTTTCGTCTCATTTTTGTAATCTTTGTATTTGGAGTGGATCATTACTTTGTATGGTTTATTGTTGGTCATGGACACCAACCTTTTTGTGGCTTTAGCGATATTTGTACTACTTTTCTCCTGTGTTTGTCTGGAGATCCTACATGTAAACATGGCTGCATTGTTTACATGTGAAATGAGTTGTTAGCAGCCTGTAGCATGTCCATGCTAACTAGTGTAGGGCTTGATGATTTTCCTCGAGGTGAGGAGGAAGAGGAGGGGACGACATGCTGGTTTTCAGGTGTGAGCTGGGAGGTGACGACGTGTACCTGTCCTTCCATCCATCGTTGTTGGGAACTTGGGATCTATCTCCGGTGGGATGGACGAGCTAGCTGTGCTAGCCCAGCGGCATCGTGCTGTTCACGGACGTGGCTGACGGAGCTGAAATTGGACGCCACATTGGAGGAGCGTTGCCTGCTGTGGGCAGACAGGATCCAGGAGACAGAGACTGAACAGACTGCTGGGGAGGCTCAGTCTTGGACCCGGTGGAGGGGGAGACTGGCTGGGCTGGAGAGTGGTGGACGAGTGGTGGGCGGGATGTCGTCATCTATTTTCTTGTGGACCTTTTTGCACTTTCTATACACTTTCTTACTTTTGTTTTGATTGCTGCTGTGACTCCTGAATTTCCCCTCGGGGATAAATAATCAGTGGCGAACCGTGGCCCCAGCCACTGGGCCTTCAGAAGAACCATGGGACCACACGTGGCAATAAACAATCAAAAAAAGAAATACAATAAGAGAAAAGAAAAACAATGGCCAGAATCATGTGACATGGAAGTTTAGTATATTGATAGTTTTGTGGGATTAAAAATGTTTCATGTGCCTGAACACTGCAACATCATACACAACTTCAAACAATTAAAAAGATTTAGATATAAAATTGAAAACAAAAGAAAAAAAAAGCGTCTCTTCATCCTGGCAGACTACCTGCGTTTGTTTATATCTGGCACACCGCACGCGCAGACTGATACACTAAGCGGCAAGAGCCAACTGTGGCTCTGCAGCGGAGGTAGCGCCGTTTTACGACACGATGAGAACTAGAGCCTTATTTAGCGGTGTTTTTGTGTGAAAGTAACCCTCTGAAAATTCTCTAAATAAAGCGTGAATGCAGAGCGATATCAGATTTTTTTCAGTGGAAGTCCGTATAGTTGTGTTTTTGGTCAAGTAAAATACGGCCCCGTCAGAGTGCAGAGGAGTAGAGAGGGGGTGTTTGGTAGGTATTCGCGAATCCCCGGAAGATGACAGGAATGATCCCGCCCACAATTTACCAAAATATGATTGGCTAAGACAGCTGTCATTGTCAAATTGTGTCCACATTCCCTTGAGTTACACAGGCATTCGTTGCAGTTACTGAAGGCCCTGCCTGCCAGAATGTGTCGCTGATTTACCCAGATACCATCAAAAGGAAAATTCTGATAGGTCCATTTTCCATTTAGTTATATTAACCCATTGTTTGCCAGGACAAGTTTATAAAAATGATATAAAACTCATTGCCATGATTTTATTGAGTAAAATAAATAAATAAAAACAAAATAAAACAAAATAAAGAAATAAAATAATTATTTAGGAGTACAAAAATTCTTTCAATATTTTTTATTAGGCCTTCACTGAATACCTTGAAGGCCCAGAGGGTTGCCCACTGTAAATATCATATTTTCTATTCTATTCTATTCTATTCTATTCTATTCTATTCTATTCAGGAGGACAGAACTGAAGACATAAACAACATCAAGGACAAATGGCAGATAGAACTGAAAACATCTATATCAAATGATGACTTGAAACTGAGTCTTAAGGATAATTTCTCAAACATAAAATCACCTTTCTGGCAAGAATATGCTTGAAAGATAAATATACGTTATTTGAGAACACCGGTGATGTTAAGCAAATATAAACAGAATAATTCTAGCTGCTGGAGAGAATGCAGAGAGGACAAAGCTAACCACACTCATATTTTGTTTACATGTAAAAAAATAGAAACTTATTGGTCGAAAGTCATACACACAACAGAAAAAAAAATGATTGGCAAATTGGGCCAATTTAATAAACATACTTTATGGTTGGGAATAGGTGTTGATGGCCTTCAAAAAGAAGAAGAATATTTATTCTGGATTCTGATAATTACAGCACTCAAACAAATAACTGGAAAAAGTTGGAAGCCCCTAAAGTAAATAAATGGCTAAAGACTATAGAAAATATTTATAGGGTGGAGAGGGTAACTCATAGAATTAAAGGGGGAAAAAAGTGGTTGGGAAAAAGATGGGCTCGGTTTAAATTAAAGTAACTGGATATATCCTTGGTATACAGTAGAGATGAAACCGTTTTCTTTAATTTATTTATTTATGTATTTATTTTATTTTTCTCTTTTTTTTTGTTGATGTTGTTGTTGGTTGCCAGGTAATGTTATTTATTTACTTATTCATTTATTTTGGTTACTTTGAGAGTATTGGTGTATATGTATTGTAAGTTATGAAAGGTTATATTTTGACCATGACACGTGGGTGAAAGATTACTAAAATGAAAAATGGTGTCAAGTTATTTGAATAACAGGATAGGTACTGCAGGAATGTTGTATACTGTATTGACACAATAAAGTATAAAAAAAACAATATGAGATCACATCAGATGGTCAAATGTGTCTTCAGCTGCTTCAGAAAGGCTTCAGTATAGAAAAGGCCGATATACAAAAAAAGGAGAGCCCCAAAGGCTTTGATTTTTCAATCTGACACCAGGGACAGGAAGGAGACCCTGGACACAAGACCTGAGGGATCTCTAGGTGGTCCCTCCTCCTCTTCCTCCTCTTCTTCTCCCTGCTCCTTATCTTCCTCCTCTTCTTCCTTCTCTCTCTCCTCCCCTTCTTCTTCTCCCTGCTCCTTATCTTCCTCCTCCTCTTCCTTCTCTCCATCCTCCTACCCTTCATCCGCCTCCTCTTCCTTCTCTCCATCCTCCTCCTCTTCTTCGCCCTCCTCATCTTCCTCGTCTTCATTTCCTTCTTTCCCCCCTCTACCACCTCCTCCTCGACTTCTTCTCTTCCTCATCTTCCTTTTCCTCCCCCTTCTCCCCCTCCTCTTCCGCCTCCTCCTCCTAGCCTTTTTCTCTTCCCCCTCTTCCTCCTCTTCGTCTTCTTTCTCCAAAGACGTGAAGTATGGTGCATTCCTTTCCCAGCTGAGGAGAGAAGGAGACAGAGGGCAGAGGTCATAAATCAGTGTTTTGAACACGGATTGGAGAAATCATAGACCTAACCAACGTGACCTATTCTTCACTGTCAACATGGACTCTCAAGTCCAGCATCTGACCAGCGCCACGGCTTTTTGGGGGGGAAATCAACAAAAAGAGGTGAGATGAAGGGAAGCTAGCGTGGGATCCAGCGCTGTTTAAAAATTGGTAAATAAAAAGAAAATCTCCACAGACTCTGACAGTGAGCAGTAGAAAAACTCAACATATCAGTTGACACAGAGACACCAATTACAAAAAACTTCCTGCAGCCCATCATCTTCCTCTCACAGCTTCACTGAGGAAAGCAGCCAGTGACAAGTTTTGAGGTTAACACAATTCAAACTGTCTTTGTTGTCATACTAAATGTGTTTGTTCCATTACAGCTGAAAGGAGCAAGAACTGAGCCCAACACTGAACTGACCTCAGAGTCTGCAGGCCGCAGAGGGGACTCTCCAGGAGGTCACACAGAGGCTTCACTCCTGAATCCTGCAGGTTGTTGAGGTGCAGGTCCAGCTCTCTGAGATGGGAGGGGTGGCAGTCCAGAGCAGAGGCCAAAGAAGCACAGCTTATCACTTACAAACTGCAGTTGATCAATCTAAATGAAAATAAATGAAGACAAAAAATAATTTCTTATCCAGTCAGATGTGTTGATGTGTGACATGTGCAGCTTAACATTACAAAGTCGTGATCAAAGATCTTTGTCCTGAAACAAATACAGATACTTTGTCCGTCTGTTCCTGAAATCATCATGATGTCATAGAAATGAAGTATTCCCATAGATGTCTGCGTCTCCAAAGACATCTCAGTCTTTGTGTCTGTCAGTGTGATATTATTCTAAGGCTTGTTAGCTCAAGTTTGAACTCAAAGGCCTCTCTGTGAGCAGAGGAACTTTCCTCCTGCTCATGTTGTTAATGAGTGTTGACACATTAACAACATGCTGCTGATTTGAAGACTTTGACCACAACACAAATACTGATGAGAAAGAAAAGAGAATCAATAGAAAGCTCCAATGAGTTGAGGGGATCTTCTGGATCCAGATGGGGCTATTAGAGAAAACTCTGCACATTCATTTGATTAATCTAAAAACAATGGATCTTTTTCAACCTGACTTTGAGTCACACAGTCTTCTCTGACTGCAGACTACATTTGGGACATTAAACATCGAAAGATACACTCAAGAAAATCTTCAAGTCAACTTCATTGATGTAGGGAATGTCAGAACAAAGTCAACCTTCATTGTTCAACATGTCAGAACAACAGGAAGAACAGAGAGTCAGTGAACTGACCTCAGAGTTTGCAGTCTGCAGAGAGGACTCTCCAGAAACCCACACAGCTCAGCCACTCCTGAATCCTGCAGATTGTTTCCACTCAGGTCCAGATCTCTGAGATGGGAGGGGTTGGACATCAGAGCAGAGGCCAGAGAAGCACAGCTGATCTCTGACAATCTGCAGTTGACCAATCTGAATGAAAAAAAGAGATGATGTGAGTTGATAAATCTTTCATTTTTTTAAAGTTGATATAGGGATGATTTGTTCAACTTGGACTGCCTCACCACCTTCTGGACCCCTCACACACACTGTTGTAAATTACTTTAAGGTGTGTTCATTTTGGAATTATCTTGAGATCGGATTCAAACAAACTTTCTTTGTTTCAGACATTTTTTTCCTGGATACAACATGCCGAGGTAAGGTATTTGTCAGCACAGTTACGTAGTGATATGGTTTGAAGCGTGACATCAAGCAAACGTAGTAGCCAGCTATGTATAGCGCTACCAGCAACTGGCAGTTTGGTGCTCTAAGACAAGTCCGTTCTGTGTAATGTTACTTAATCCTGGTCATCTACCAAAATAACGTAACCTCACTCTTCATTTTATTGAAGGACTCTCATTTTTAAACAGACCACTGCAAAATAACTGCTGCATGTGGATTGGAATGGACCATTGCTAAAAAAAAATCATCATCAAAAAATTGTTTTCAGCAGGTCAGGGTTTTTTCCTTTTTCCCTCATACGTTCGCACATGAAGGGTGATATATGTTTAATTCTATAAGGAGGCTAGACACAGCTCTTTGGTCTCTCCACTGTGAGGATGGTTTTTCTTTCCTATCATACGTTTCCGTGCATGAGTGGCGATTTTTGTTTGATACAATAAGTAGGCTATATATTGCCCAACAGTGTGGCTGAGTTTTTTCTTTTCCCCTCGTATGTGCGCATACAATGTGGGTGATTTGAATGATGTAAGACTGCTCTGGTATGATTTTAAGTTGTTTATTCTTTCTGCAATGCAGGTAAGGATTATTGTTCTCCCCTCAGATTTTTGCATGTGAGAGGGATGACGTATGTTTTTACATTCAGGTAAAATAATTGAAAATAAATAAGAGGTTATTCCATTAGTTGTAGATTTGTTTTGTTCCTGTGTGGGTACTTATTTTTGGTACACCTCTGAAGGCAGCAGGTGCGCTCCTTTGTTTTCTCCCCTCATGCGTTCGCATACAAAAGGGTTATAATTTATTGCCTGTTCAACGGGTTATTAAAAAAAAAAAAAGAAAGAAAGAAAGAAGAAGCTCCAAGGTTCTACTGGGTTTGCAGGCCCCAGTAGGGTCTGGGCAGGGGTTTCATGGCCTTGTCCTGCAGTGGCTATCCATGCAGCTGAAAATTACTGCCAGATGTTGAAGAGGTCTTGGAACACACCTAGCAGAATCCCTTAGTTTAATGCAGGCTGTAGGAGGCTGGCTGAGGCTCAATACCTGGTGTAATCTGGTCCTGGTGACATGCCACCAGCAGAGAGAGAGAGAGCGAGAGAGAGAGAGAGAAAGAGAGAGAAAGAGAGATGGCAGTTTTACCTCTCTTGGCCCTGAAAGAGTGGCAGCTGATCCTCGGTGCCCTCATAGGGAGTGTGATAAGACAGACTGTTTAGTCTGTAGAGTGTACAATTCAGCTGCTCATGTAGCCTAGGCAGGAAATGCTCTTGCTATCCTTTTAGAAGAACAGCAATTACTTGTGACCAAGACACCAAGAATTTGGACTTAGGATTTCTCCTGATTGTCCCCAACTTTAAGTATGCCTCTGTGAGCTCTAATATTTTTCAAAGTCAATCAAGACCCGTACTTGGGTGTTATATCGAAAACTCAAAACCTATCTTAGACGGTTTGATCCAGAGAGGCTGCAGGAGACCTCTCAGAGATGGAGACAGGTAACTGTGCAGCACTTGTTGATGAGTTTATTAGAGCCTTAGCTGTTTTCTTTCTTTCTTTTTTGGTGTTGACATGACATGATATGTCATGAGTCAAACTAACGTAGCTCTGCTCTAACGCAGCATCCTCTTCAATAAGGAGAGTTTAGAGCAGCGTGAATCTTATAGTGAGAAGGCTGACTCTAAAATAGTGAACAGTGTTGTTGTAAAGCTCTGTCTGTCTTCAGTGTGTGCTGCACATACGCGCTGCGCGTGTACGCGACAACGCTCTCTCTTCAGAACAGGAGAGAGTTCAGGTGGAGGAGACTGACTGAGCCAGTGAAATAGAGGGAGAATTCAAATCACAATGTCTTGTACAGTGCCTGTGATAAATGAAGTATTAAGACATATGCACTCGCACAAGTTTTATGTTTATGATTGGCCTCACGCAGGCCAGACATGGACGTACAAAGGGCTAGATGTGGCCCTCGGGCCGTAGTTTGCCCAGGTCTGCTTTAGAGGTATCACAGTTGATATCATGCATTACTGCCTCTGCTGAGTCACATGACCAGCTGCATGGAACTCCTAATCAAAGAGTGACATCATCAGCTGCTGCAGTAGAGTGAAGGGTGAAATTTATTCATAAAACTTTGGAAACAACTCCTCACAAATCTGTGTAAAAATACATTTTTGGAGGGAATTTCGTCGGGAATCCATCCGTGACATTTTTAAAGCTGTACAACTTTTACTTTTTTGTCTAGAGGCCCAAATGTGGCAGTCTGCATGGGCAGGAATCAGAAATTATACGCATTTTAATCTAAAAAGAGCTAGGAGGGCTTCTGTGGGGGGCTTTGAGGACTCGTCATTCTAAACTGGGTCTGAAGTTACAACTTCCAGAAGAACTTTTGTAAAGCAGGGTTTAGTCTGTCATGTGCAGGAATTTCAAGCCTATACCACTTATGGTTTCCAGCTAGATAATTTTTGCAGAAAGGGAAGAACTGCAGCAAACTCTTATTTTGAAAGGGCTAATTGCCAGCTTCCTGTTGGAGATACAGACAAAAACAGGTACCTTTTTACCTTTTTCAATGAGACAAACATTTTGACATTGGTTTCATCTTTATCCGGCATTCCTACTGCCCATTAGAGCCATTTTAGTGTGTTTTTGAGTGTCTAGGTGGCGCTAGAGGGCAAATTATGGGATGTTTGGGGTCAAGTTTGGTATCATATCAAAATGTTTTGCGATTGTCAGGTGTGTGACAATTTTGGTAAGTTTTTAAACATGCAGAGCAAGTGTAATTAGAGCTCGGGCGGAATAATGAGAAAGAAATGGAGCAAATGCAATAGGGCCTTTGACTAAAGGGCAAGGACACCTTCTAGCTCTTGCTCCAAGGTGCCCTGTTCCTTTGGGCAAGGACCTCAATAAAGGCCATTCAGATTCTGAAAACTCCCCAGCTTAGACAATGTGTGCAACGTGCATACAGGCACCATGATGCTGGCCTGTGGGATGCACAGCAGCAGGTAAAAAGAAAAAACTAAAGATAGGCCAGGTATGGCCAACAGAAAGAGCTGGGATGGAAACAAGACCAAAGGACTACAAAAGCTAGAAGTTGCAAGAAACGCATGTATTTTTACTAGCAGGGTGTATCTAAACTTCAACCAATTTCAACTGTTCAAAGTTCAAAACGTGTGTCTCAGTGAGGACAAGTCCACTATGACTTTTCAGAACCTTTTCACTAATACTTTCAGATATTTCAGGATTAGTGCATTTTTGGTTTCATAGAAATGAATGCAGAATTTTTAAAATGTACTCCATTCAGGACATTTTTTTAGCCTGCTCCAAACCCTTTTCATTCAGTCATAAATTCAGCAACAAACTTCATTCAAACTTCAAAATATTTAGCCATCTTTTGGCTTCATTCAATGGGTTTCAATTTTTTCCTAGCATGCATAGTTTCTTCACAATCACACTTCAAAGGTCATGATGATTTTCCGCTCTTCGAGCCATTTAATATTGGTGTGTATTGGACGGAATGTTTCAGCTTAGAGTGGGAGATTCAAACGACAATGTCTTTAAAAATAACACATAACCACGCCATTTTCATACAGTAGCAAACTGTTGTTTTATCAGTGATGGGTGTGAGATCATGCCATTATTGGCTGATACAGCAACAGTTTCACCTCTGTCCCTCTGCGTGCTCGTAATGGATGAAAGGCACCGCTGCAGACAGCTCCACTTCTCTCTCCTCCTGTCCCACCAGTGCGCTAAAAACCTTTCATATCAAACAACTGAGCACATTCACATCACTCTCTCTGGTCAAATAATCTTGGTGAAATCCTGTAGTGTGTGGTGGTCAGTATTTTCAAATCCTGTACTTAGAGTGTGCTTAAGATTGAAAAGAAAATTATCTGTGAAGATTCTTCTTTTGTGTGAGATACAACCAAATTTCAGCGTAAGATTTTTAAAATCCTGTAGTGTGAGCCAGGCTTCAGTCTTGTCTTCTTCCGAGATGGGAAGCTTCTGCATTGAACTATGTGGTTGTTTACAGCCAAAAACAGCCACACTCCTCTCCCCGTCGCTGGAAAGATATCTCTCCAGATGTGGGGAGAAGAGTGGGCGGGGAGGAGGTTCGGTATCTGCTCTGATGGACCAATCAGGTCAGGCTTGCTCCTGATTATTCAAAAAATTGCTGACGTCGGCAAACCCGGATATTCCAAACAGCTCGTTTTAGGTCAGGATTTTACATTCACAAGCACTACCAAGTACAGGTTTTGTCATTAAATATCACATTTTGTGGGCTGGGAGGAAAGCCAAAGACCCAAAAAATTAACCAAAAGACTCAATAAAATGATTTTTGCATAATATAGGACCTTTAAGGTGTGTTCATTTTTGGTCCAGCCCTTAAGGTTTTGGCAAGGTGACAGGAGATTCAGACTCTTGCTTTACTACAAAATGTCCTAAGATTAACAGAGATAAGTTCCGCAGCTGTAGCCTAACAAGCAGTTCAGCATGACAACCTTTCATCTTATGCAGCTGCTTATACTAACTCCTCAAAACATCCAGGAACAAAGACACATGTGTGTGTTTATTTCACCAATGCAAAATCTTGCTTCAAATTAGCCTCAGCAGACAGGCTTACATGATTGAACACACACACACTGGGCACAAAGTATCACACTTTAACAGCATTTGACTTCCATTTCCCTGAGTCAGCTCCTTATTTTCCTAGATTTTTTTCTTCAATTTAAAATCCCTTCCTTTAATTCTTCAATTGATTCAGCCATTCAAACTTCTAAATCCAAATTTGATTACACCGATTCATGCTTCATGATCATTTATTTTATTTTAGTAGGGAACACTGGGGACAGTTGGAACACTTTTTTTACATTACTCTCAGTTACTCAGAGAATATTTGGACTAGTCTCACCAAATCTTTCCATATTAAACCTACATCTGTCTGCTAAATGCCCATACCATTTAAAGATGGCTACATATAACATATTAATCAGAATATTCATTTGAATAGAGGAATTCAGACGTTGCAACTGACCCCAAACCTGGGGACAGTTGCAACACAGATCAGGGACGGTTGCAACATATAAAAAAAAAAAACACATTAATTTTTCACTAATTATCCTCAGTGTTTTGTCTAAATAGGACAAATACTAATGTTATGACCCAGAGTGGGCTCAAATTCAATTTTCTTTTCTGTACAGCTTTAAGGTATTTAATTAGTTTTGTTTTGTTTTAAACCTTGAGTCAATGTGCAGATGTTACTGAAGCTATAAAAACTCAATATTACATTTTGGGACAAAAAGAATGGGATAACTTGCAACATTATTTTTTGATGCTGTGCTTGCAAGATTCTTTTTTTTTCTTGTGGAACCTGAACAGTGTGGTGTGGTATATGTCAAAGGCCTTGGCCACTGCCCTCGCTGATTTGCCCTCAACTGTAATAATATCTGAGGCATGTTCCAAAATACTGAGGGGGGGCCCTCTGTCAGTGACTCTCTTCCTCACTCTTTGCTTACTGAAAATAAACAGAATACAATTTCTCTATTTAGATGATTCATTCACTCTATGACAAGTTTATATGACCCATACAACATACAATAATAACTTGTTGCTAATTTTTGTTTAACAAGTTATTTGGGAAATTACTCTGTTTATCATTAGCATTAGTTTCTCCATATGATGGCCTGTTCTGTTCATCATGAGCAATAAAATATATTAATTTTGCCTATTTTGAACTAAAAATCTTAAAAAATATAGTTGTGTGGTCTCTTCTAATATGACTAACCTAATAGCATGGGGACAGTTGCAACAGTTGCAACTGTCCCCATGGTACCAGTCGTGACAAAACGCCATGTGCTAGCTAGTCACATTGACATTGACACATGCTTACCATGTCATTTAATAGTCAACAAACAGTGATTCAAACTAGATAGGTTTGGATTCATTCATACATAAGGTCAGGACAGTATGACTAAAAACAGCTCATGAAAAAAGCTACTTTCATACCTCCAAAACAACTTTACTTGATAGAAGCAGGACCAGATGCTCAATATGGCCTCTCTCTTCTTGGTGGGTAGAGGGTCTAACTGAGCATGTGCAGTGTGAGTGTCATCACTCTAGCATGTTTCTGATTAGAGAAATAAGGCTTGTTGCAACCGGCCCTTGTTGCAACTGTCCCCAGTTTCCCCTACTGCAGGCACACCCTGATTTCAGTGGAAATGTGTTGGGAATCAACAGACTCCACCAGCTCTCTGATGGCAGTTGGTAAACAATGATCACCATGGCAACATCTGGCTTCAGATGAGCCTCAGCTGACAGGCTTACATGATTAAAAACTCACACACAGGACACACAGGATTTCATTTTAACAGCGTTAAAGAAATTTGACTTTCATTTTCCCTCAGTCAGGTCATTACTTCCATACATGTTCTTTAACATTTAACTAATTCCTTTCATTTTTGAATAGATGCAACCATTTAAACTCTAAATTCATTTATCCATTCAAATGATTCATCCATTCATTTCATTTCATCCAAGAGTTAATGGCGGGCTAATTCAGCATTCTGCATTAGCAGTTGGGCGCAAGCTTTTCAGGACTTCATTCAGCCATTTTTAGACATATCTTCAGTCATTCATGTTCAGCATTCTGCATTAGCAGTTCAGCGCAAGCTATCAAGACTTCATTGAGCGTTATCCAGAGCCAAACACCTTGAGCTGTCACGGTGTCCAAGACGGAGGCTGGAGATGATTTCTGAGCACCCGACTGCAGTTACATTAGCAAAAGCCTTCGGGACGGTTTAGGCTGGTGGTGCTGGTGTACCTTGTTGAATCTATGCCACCAAGGATTAAGGCAGTACTGAAGGCAAAAAGGGGCTCCAACCCAGTACTAGCAGGGTGTATCTAATATAGTGGCTGGTGAGTGTATATATTAAGGCTTTAGGACTTTTACTGCAGAGAACTGAGGGATTGTCAAAAGGAGCTCTGTTTGAAACTAAGATTTACAGGAAGGAAGGAAAGAGACAGAGAAAGGAAAGGGAATCAATAATAGCCTCCAAAGAGTCAAGAGGATCTTCTGGACCCAGATGGGACTATTAGAGAAAACTCTCCACATTCATTTGATTAATCTAAAAACAGTGGATCTTTTTCACACTGACTTTGAGTCACACAGTCTTCTCTGGCTACAGACTACATTTGGGACATTAAACATCGAAAGATACACTCAAGAAAATCTTCAAGTCAACATCATTATTGTAAGGAAGGTTAGAACAAAGTCAACCTTCATTGTTCAACATGTCAGAGCAACAGGAAGAACAGACCTCAGAGTTTGCAGTCTGCAGAGAGGACTCTCCAGAAACCCACACAGCTCAGCCACTCCTGAATCCTGCAGCTGGTTGAGGCTCAGGTCCAGATGTCTGAGATGGGAGGGGTTGGACATCAGAGCAGAAGCCAGAGAAGCACAGCTGATCTCTGACAAACTGCAGCGCTCCAACCTGAATCAAAAAGAGGTGATGTTAGTTGATAAGTCTTTCAGTGTTAAATAATGTGTTGAGAGTTGAAAAAGGTGAAATATGCGAGTCCGAAGAGCTGAAGCCAACATTATTCAGGTTCAAAACACAAACAAAGAGCTGTCTTTAATATAAATGTCAGGCAACTCACATTTGAAATTGTTTATTTGGGAGCAAATACATTTATATCTTTGGCGCCTAGGCTTTGACCTCATCACTCCTTGCAGATAAGTTTATGCATGGCAGATCAGACTGAGTTGTCTGCCTGAACTAGCTTGCAGACTTAACTCCATTCATGTCATACTGAACATAGATAGATAGATAGATAGATAGATAGATAGATAGATAGATAGATAGATAGATAGATAGATAGAACTGGACTGAGGGACCGCTGGCAAGCTGCTGCCGCGCCTCACCCGCTGTTGATCACTCTTTTTTAATGCTTCTTGTCTTCAATATACATTGTATTGTATGCTTGCTGGTCTTCTGACACTACTGATTTATACGGCTGGCTCGACCTTACATTATGTGACTCTACAACAGCAGTTTTTCAGCAAATTAGCAGTCTCTACCTGTCTGCTACTACTTTGCTACTCGTTAGCTTGGAGCTAGCTTCGCTGGTTAAGGGCTCACCTGTAACTGGACTATACTTTGGCTCCTCTCCGCGCTGTGGCTGGATAACCTGCCCTGGTGAGCCCCACGAAGCACACCTGTTCGGACCGTTCCGCTGCTTCCCTGCCAGCTTTCCTGGACGCTTACCTGCGCCCACGGATTGCTGTCAACACGAAGGACGCCGCCTCCCCGTCACACCGATACTCTGCTGGAGTCCGTCTGCCAGCCGGCTAGCCGGCTGCTAATCCCTGGCGCCGTCCAACTGGTTTCCCTGTCTCCAGTGAAGCTACAACCAGTATACTCCGCTCCCCTGCATCTCCCGCGTTGTTTCTGCGGTTACACCATAATCACCTGGATCACCTGCTGCTGGATTAAGGCGCTGCCGATTTCACATCATGTGGATTTTTAACCTGTTCCTCTGGATTGCGCTATGTTTGACTCTCACGAGCGCAACTCCGCCGCTCCGTTACTCTGCTGCGGAGATGCTACGTCTCCGGACCTTCACAAGGACCCCACCACTTCAGCTTGCACCCCACTACTCCATCCTCAAACGACCAAGATACATCCACCGTGGCTCTGGACGGAGCTTACAGTACACACAACACAGCTGTAATACAAACATCCGCTCCTTCTGGTCCACTAAGCCCCGCCCCCCCTCCCGCAGTGCCCGTACTGTCGATCACACTGTACTGTCCCCCCTATGCAAAGCGACCACATACACACCACTCACCTGTCTGAAACTCTGTCTGTTGAACATCAGATCTCTCAGTAACAAGGCTCTGTTGATTGCTGATTTTATTGTGGATCACAGCCTGGACATTCTCTGCCTTACTGAGACCTGGCAACAACCAAATGACTTCTCACAGCTTAATGAGGCTGCTCCACCTGGTTTTTCTTTCATTAGTAAAGCCACAGTGCTGTGCTTTTTGACATTTTTATCCAATTACACAAAGCCAGAGAACAACGGACCATCTCCTTCAGAAACATCAAACATATCAACACCACAGATCTCCCCACCCTGATCAGCTCCTACCCCAGCCCTCCACCAACATCCTCCCCTGCTGACTTGGTGACTCACTATAACAACTGTCTCTCCTCTTCCCTCACCACCATGGCCCCCCTGAAAACCCGTTCAGTCTCATTTACTCATACTGCTCCCTGGTTTACCCCCGACCTCCGCCAGCTCAAAGCCAAAGGCCGTCAACTGGAGCGACTGTACAAAAAGACCGGACTCACTGTACACTCCCAGATGTACATGGATCATCTTCAACATTATAAGAACTCCCTCATTACAGCAAAATCCTCATATTACTCAAATCTCATTAACACTGGTACAGGCAACAACAGAGTCCTCTTTTCCACAGTTAGTCACCTACTCCAGCCCCCTAAAACCCTCTCTCCAAACATCTCCACTGATCAGTGCACTGCCTTCCTGGATTTTTTCAGCTCCAAAATCAACATCATTCACCAAGAACTGGCCTCATGCTGCACCTCCTCAAATGATCCACCCTGGATGATCACCACTGCCCAACATCCCATCAGCTCCCTCTCTGACTTCACCCCAGTTTCAGAACACACCATCTCCGAACTCATTCATAAAGCCAAAACCACCACCTGTCAGCTCGACCCTCTTCCCACCTCCCTTCTCAAAGCCTGTCTGCAATCCATTACTCCCATGATCACTAACATAATTAACTCCTCCCTCATCACTGGTACTATACCCCCCGCTCTCAAGCTGGCAGCAATCACACCTATCCTGAAAAAACCCAGTGCTGACCCTGCCCATCTTAATTGTTACCGTCCCATCTCCAACCTCCCCTTCATCGCCAAAACTCTTGAAAGGGTGGTTGCTGCACAGCTGCAATCTCACCTCGACACTAACAACCTTCATGAACCCTTCCAATCTGGCTTCCGTCCAAAACACAGCACTGAAACAGCCCTGGTCAAAATCACCAACGACCTCCTCTGTGCAGCTGACTCTGGATTACTCACTATCCTCATCCTCCTCGATCTCAGTGCAGCATTCGATACCATCTCCCATCCACTGCTCCTGGACCGCCTGGCTGGCATTGGGATCACTGGTGCTGCACATTCCTGGTTCACATCTTACCTCACCGACCGCCAACAATTTGTACAGCTAGGGAACCATAAGTCAGGATGTTTGGGTGTTTCACTGGGTGTTCCCCAGGGGTCAGTCTTGGGTCCACTTCTCTTCATCATTTATCTCCTACCTCTGGGCACAATCCTCCGCCACCATGGGGTCCACTTTCACTGCTACGCCGATGATACTCAGGTCTACATCTCATCCAAACCTACCGCTGCCATCCCTCCCACCTCCCTCATCTTCTGCCTGGAAGATATTCGGAGCTGGATGAGCAGGAATTCCCTGAAGTTCAACAGCAATAAAACAGAGGCCCTGCTCATCGGCTCCAAATCCACCCTCACCAGATCACAATGCACCCCAGTTCCTCCGATCATCATCAACGGCTTCCCTATACCCTTCTCCCCCCAGGTCAAGAGCCTCGGCGTCATTTTGGACAGCACCCTCTCATTTGCACCTCATATTTCAAATATCACCAGGACTGCTTTCTTCCACCTTCGCAACATCTCCAGACTCCGCCCAACACTGTCCCAATCCAGCACTGAAATTCTGGTTCACGCATTTGTCACCTCCCGAATTGATTACTGCAATGCCCTCCTCACCGGTCTCCCCACCAAACTCATCAATAAACTGCAAATCATTCAGAACTCGGCTTCCCGTATCATCACTCGCACAAAATCTTCGGACCACATCACCTCTGTTCTCATCCAACTACACTGGCTCCCTGTCAAATACCGTATTCAATATAAGAACCTTCTCCTCACCTACAAAGCTCTGCATGACCTAGCCCCCTCATACCTCTGTGACCTACTCCATGAATATACTCCCTCCCGCACCCTCCGCTCAACCTCTGCTGGACTACTCACAATCCCCACTTCACGCCTCACAACCGTGGGTGCCCGAGCCTTCAGCAGCTCAGCACCCAGACTGTGGAACTCGCTCCCCCCACACATACGACAGTCAGACTCTATCAATCTGTTTAAATCTCAACTCAAAACTCATCTGTTTAAACTGGCCTACTCACTCTAATTGAACATTGCACCTCACTTGCTTTTATTCTGATGATTTGTTTTAATGATGTTTTTATAATGTTGCTTTTATCTTTTGTTGTAAGGTGGCCTTGGGTGTCATGAAAGGCGCCCTCAAATAAAATGTATTATTATTATTATTATTAGATAGATAGATAGATAGATAGATAGATAGATAGATAGATAGATAGATAGATAGATAGATAGATAGATAGACAAATACTTTATTGATCCCCTGTAGGAGAAATTCAATTGTTCAGCAGCTGTTCATACACACACATACTCATTCAAAAACAGGTTAAAAAAAAGTTACTAACTATATAAATATAAATAGATAAAAAGATAAAAGAAGTGCACATGTTCAGACTGAGCTGTTATACAGTCTTAAAGTAGCAGGAACAAAAGATTTCTTAAACCGCTCTGTTCTACTCCTTAGAGACAGGAGCCTGTCACTGCGTTTGCTCCTCTGAGCCGACAGACATTGGTGTAGTGGGTGCCTGGTGTTACTCAGGATGCCCTGCATGAGAGTCCGCATCCTTCCCCACAGAGTCCACCCTCCTCCCCATCACAAAAACACACCTTATCCAGCCGGTTCCTGTCCCTCAAGGTCATACTGCCCCCCCAGCAGACGACCCTGAAAAACACTGCACCGGCTACAACAGACTGATAAAAGATGTGCAGCATGTCCCTGCTCACATCAAAGGCCCTGAGCCTCCTCAGAAAATTCTTGTAAAGGGAGTTTGCCTGCACAGACCAGTCCAGCTTGTTGTCGAGGTGAACTCCGAGATACTTATATGTTTTAACCACCTCAATTGTCTCTCCATCAATGGTGATTGGTTGATGTGAAGGCCTCCTGCTGAAGTCAATGATCATCTCCTTGGTTTTTGCTGTGTTCAGGATCAGACCATTACTCCTGCTCCACTCTGTGAAAGAGGAGATGACTCCTCTGTACTCCCATTCATCCCCTCCCTCCACACATGCCACTACAGCCGTTTCGTCAGAATATTTCTGGATGTGGCATGCCGTGGACCTGTAGGTGTGGTCTGCTGTGTAAAGTGTGAAGAGAAAAGGAGACAGTACTGTCCCCTGTGCCCAGTGTTGCTCACCAGGGTTTGTGAAACACTGGTCCCCAGCTTGACATACTGCAGACTGGTGGAGCAGGTACAGGACTGCATCATCCACCCCCATGTTCTCCTGGTAAGCAAACTGCAGCGGGTCCAGCACCTGCTCTACCTGAGGTCTGAGCAGTCGGAGCAGTAGCCTCTCCATAGTCTTCATTATAACAGACGTCAGGGCTACTGGTCTGTAGTCCTTCATCCCTGCCGGCCTTGCTACCTTGGGCACTGGTACAAGGCATGAGGTCTTCCATAGAGCAGGGACACATCCAGTTTGAAGACTACGGTTGAAGATGGTTTGTAGAGGCACTGCCAGCTCAGAAGCACAGTCCCTCAGGATCCTAGGTGCTACTCCATCAGGTCCAGCAGACTTCCCTATGCGAACCCTCCTTAGCTCAATGCGCACCACATCCATTGAGAATGCAGCAGCAGCAGAGGTGGAGTAGCCGCTGGGTGGAGCAGGGCAGGAGGCAGCAGCAGCAGATGTGGAGTAGCTGCTGGACGGTGCAGAGCAGGAGGCAGCAGCAGAGGTGGAGTAGCTGCTGGGTGGAGCAGGGCAGAAGGCAGCAGCAGAGATGGAGTAGCCGCTGGGTGGAGCAGGGCAGGAGGCAGAAGCAGAGGTGGAGTAGCTGCTGGGTGGAGCAGGGCAGGAGGCAGCAGCAGCAGCAGATGTGGAGTAGCTGCTGGACGGAGCAGAGCAGGAGGCAGCAGCAGAGGTGGAGTAGCTGCTGGACTGTGCAGAGCAGGAGGCAGCAGCAGCAGCAGCAGATGTGGAGTAGCTGCTGGGTGGTGCAGAGCAGGAGGCAGCAGCAGAGGTGGAGTAGCTGCTGGACGGTGCAGAGCAGGAGGCAGCAGCAGCAGCAGATGTGGAGTAGCTGCTGGACGGTGCAGAGCAGGAGGCAGCAGCAGAGGTGGAGTAGCTGCTGGGTGGAGCAGGGCAGGAGGCAGCAGCAGTAGCAGAGGTGGAGTAGCTGCTGGGTGGTGCAGAGCAGGAGGCAGCAGCAGAGGTAGAGTAGCCGCTTGGTGGAACAGGGCAGAAGCCAGCAGCAGAGGTGGAGTAGCTGCTGGGTGGTGCAGAGCAGGAGGCAGCAGAGGTGGAGTAGCCGCTGGACAGTGCAGAGCAGGAGGCAGCAGCAGATGTGGAGTAGCTGCTGGGTGGAGCAGGGCAGGAGGCAGCAGCAGCAGATGTTGAGTAGCCGCTGGGTGTACATGTAGAAGGGGTGGAGTCAAACCTGTTGTAGAAACGGTTGAATTCATTCGCTATGTGGGCATTTTCAGGTGTAGCCTTTCCCCTTCTCTTTGAAGCCTGTGATTGCCCTCATGCCTCTCCACACTTCTCGTGTGCTGTTGTTCTGTAACTTCCTCTCTAGACTTTCTTTATAGGCTTTACTTGCCCTCCTTGTACTCCTCTTCACCTCTTTCTGCGCCATTCTAAGCCTGTCCCAATCACCACTCCTAAACGCCTCCTTCTTCTTGTTCAAAACCTGTTTTAAATCCCTCATAATTCAGGGTTTATTGTTTGGAAAGCAGCGGATGTTCTTTACGGGCACCACCACATCTGTGCAGAACTTAATGTAGTCTGTGACACAGTCCACAGCTCTACTGAGGTCACAATTGTCCCCTCCGGAGCCCATAAGTATATTCCAGTCGGTAGATGTAAAACAGTCTCTCAGAGCTTCGGTAGACTCTGGGGTCCATTTTCTGACAGATCTACTTGTAATGGGCAGTCTCTTCACACATGGTGTATATGATGGTCTTAGGTGAATCAAATTGTGGTCGGACTTGCCAAGAGGATACGTCAGCATGATTGAAGTCCCCTTATGTTAAAATCAATGCATCCGAGTGTAGTGACTCAATTCCTGCGACAGCTTCCTGGATGACGTCACACGCTTCTGCTAGTGGTGGGATGTAAACAACAAGAACTCCCGAGGCAGATAGTATGGTCTTAAAGTAACCAACAGGAGCTCCACATCGGGACAACAGATCTTTGTCTTCACGGTTACGTGCTCAGGATGACACCACCTGTTGTTCACCAACAAGGCAAGTCCACCGCCCTTTGTTTTACCACACGTCTCCGTATCTCTGTCCGCCCGTATCATTGTGAAGCTGGTTACATTGACAAGCAAATCGGCGACACTATCCGCTAGCCAAGTCTCCGTCAAAAAGTATAGGCAGCACTCACGGTAAACTCTGTCAGTCTTAACCAATCCCTCCAACTCCATGATCTTATTTGATAGAGAGTTTACGTTCCCCATAATAACTGACGGTATGAATGGTTTGTACCGCCACCTCCGTGCCTTCAGTTTGGCTCCTGCTCGGCAGCCGCAGAAAGGTTTCTTTATCTCCGGCGGGATCCAATGCTTAATACCAGCCGAAGTGTATCCCAGCCGAAGCAGTTCATCTCTTGAGTACATAAACATGCACATCTTGAGAAATAAAACGCAGTTTCACTTACATACTTTAGTACAAACTCAAGCTGCTCGAACTAGCTGCCACCGCAGTTGGCGCATGCGTTCCACGCGTTCCACCGTCAGGAGGAATTGTGGGAAAATCTGAAGCAAAGACATGTAGGAGCATTTCTTTGAGGAAGAGTGGAGGCAGAGATCGAACGACTTCATTAGTTTCTCTGAGACAAATAAGAAGCTTCAGCAGTCTGAGTTCTTCACATCAAGTGGATGTTAGTTCTGACTTCATCTACTTTAAGGGACTGAACCAAATGTGAGTCTGAGGCAGCCCGAAAACCTGCCCAGTCCAACTCCTCATGCCTCCACTTTCCCTTACACCAACAAGAATTCAGCACTCATGGTATACATTGCGCTGAGAGACTTTTTGACTTTCATGCTCAGAAAAGCTCCCAAAATGTACAAAACAAATAAAAGTGAAAGCTCAGAAAAAGATTAAAAGAAAAACTGGATAACAAAAGACTGAGCTTCAGTCAGTGAACTGACCTCAGAGTCTGCAGTCTGCAGTGTGGACTCTCCAGGCCGCCTGACAACAGACGTACTCCTAAATTCCCCAGTTTATAGTTGTGATTCAGGTCCAGCTCTATGAGATGGGAGGGGTTGGACTTCAGAGCAGAGGCCACAACTTCACAGTGAATCTCTGAGAGGTCACACTGTGAAAGTCTGTAATAAAGTGAGTTAGAATAAGAGAGGACTCTTTAAACCATGAATATGTTTGATGAGATCAGAGTGGATCAGATCCTGTTTAGACTACGTCATCAGAAAGATCAGAGTCTAAACCATCTGAAACACATTAGGGACAAAACACATCATTTTAGACTTCTCCAGAGGAATCAGGATTTAAAGTCTGTTTATTTTTTATTTTCACATCAAAACTCTTCTATCAGACTGATTTGTACACTGTAAACCCAGATAAGTTGAGTTTTTCGTTGAAATGATTTAAACCTGTTACCTTAAAAAAAACTAAGAAATGAAATATAAAACCTTAAGTTAATTTAACTCAACATCTGAAGTAGTTACAATTATCATGGAAAATCATTCTACTGAATGTCTTCAATCAAATAAACCTGATGCCCATTTGTTGCAAATAAAAATATTTGGTAATGTTTAAAAAATGCTGTATATCACTGTTAAACATAACATGTTGACCTTTCTCAAAAGAGAAATATGGAAACTTGTTGCCTCCAAAAGGTAAAGTAATGCTAGAGTAACTCAGCTTTACTTGTCAATGAAGCCTGGAGAAACCAAGTGCTTATCTAAACTTGAAGCATGCCTCAAAGACGTAAGGTCATGGATGAGCAGAAACTTCTTACTGCTGAACTCAGAGAAGATTGAAGTCATTGGTCTTGGGCCTAAGTATCTCAGAGAGGCTTTCTTGAACAACATCACTGCCTTGGACGACATCAGCTTGGTTTCCAGCACCACTGTCAGGAACCTGGGAGTTCTTTTCGATCAGGACCTGTCCTTTAACTCTCACTTCCAACAGGTCTCAAGGACAGCATTTTTTCATCTTCCTAAAATCAAGAAAATTAGACACATCTTGGACAATGAAACTAGTCCATGCTTTTGTTTCTTCTTGGCTAGACTATTGTAACTCTCTTTCATCCAACTGTCCTAATAAGTCTATTAGGACTCTTCAGCTGGTTCAGAATGCTGCAGCTCGGGTACTGACTTGGACTAGAAGGAGAGAGCACATCTCTCCAGTGTTAGCGTCTCTACACTGGTTACCTGTAAAATCTAGGAAAGAGTTTAAAATTCTTCTTCTGACCTACAAAGCGCTTAATGGCATTGACCATCCGAGCTTGAAGAGCTAATTGTTCTGTGTTATCTGCCTAGGTCACTGCGTTCTCAACATGCAGGTCTACTCCTAGAAACCTAGGGTCTCTAAAAGTAGTATGGGAGGTCAAGCCTTTACTTATCAGGCCCCCCTTTTCTTTGGAATAAATTGCCGGTTGAAGTCCGAGGGCGTACACGGTCTCATCCTTTAAGAGTAGACTTGGAACTTTCTTTTTTGATAAAGCATAGTTATAACTGGATCAGGTCTGAACCAGCTCTTAGTCATGCTGCTATAGGTTCAGACTGCCGGGGTGAAACTGACACACAGAGCTCCCATTTCCCTCTCTCTATCTGTCAGTCTAACTTCTAGTCTTACTGTCCTGTTATAGTTACTGACCATACACCTCTCTGGGAGGCTCTGAGTTTGTCTTGTAGGTTCCTCTGGATCGGTGAAAACGCTGTAAGCATAACAGGCCTGCAGGTAGTGCTATAACTGTCTTGTCCAGAAGCAGCTTTTGGGAGATCTCCACCAAAGTAGAGTTGAGCCGATTATCTGGTGTATTGGGGGATACCAAGTGCAAAAGTGGAGCAAGAGATGCACATTTTGTATGAAGACAGTCAGCAGATTTAGCACAATGAGCAGCTCAAGCACAACACGGTAGTTTGTGGCGATCGTAACAGCGGTACTGTTGTCCTGTTGTATACGCTGAGTGTGACGTCAGCGTTTCCACTGAAAACGCCGGCTGACTGTTAACATGGCAATGGTGTAGGCAGCTTTTCAGAAAAATCCCACTCTGGAGGCCATTTTCAAAAGTTTGTGTTTTAGGTCGGCTGAAACGCCATTTCCGTGTAAACACAAGGCTGAAACGCAACAAAACTTTTGCGTTTCACCCTAAAACCGTTGTCGTGTAAACGGCCCCTTTATCTTTCTCATCTAACCCATCACAGTCTCCTCAGATGTCGGTCTAACATGAGTCTGGTTCTGCCAGTTAAAGTGAAGTTTTTTCTTGCCATTTTAACTTACTAGATGCTGCAAAGTACTGTACTCATGGTGGGGTAAGATGAGATAAGACTCCTTATCTTGTCTTGATGTTGGGTTTCTGTTAATAAAATTCCATTGACATTCACAGGTCTAGACCTGTTAATGTTTCTGGAAAGTGTCCTTAGATGACGTTTGAAGTGGCAAAATTCAAAAAACCAAAAATAACAAAACACAAAAAGTTTCCAATCACCTCTCCAGGGTTTGATTTTACCACGTGGAGAAACGGGAGCAGTTCATTTCAACGCGCGACCTTTCCAAAAAAGGATCCATTCAGATTTGGTATTTGTGAGACGAAATCAACGTTTATTGTACATCCATCTGAACTAAAAACTGAAAATACAATTAAACTTTCTTTCATAGATCTTAAGGACTGCGGTCAATGACGGTATGCCTTCTCTCCCGTCTCTCTCTTCCCCAGGCGAGCTCTGCCCTCCCACTTATCACCTCACCTGGGGAGGGCGTGCACACAAGAAAGCAATTAGTGCAAAGTAAAACATGACCAAGTGTGGCTCCTACACACCGGCCCTCAATTGTTCTCCTAGAATCAATTAAATCATTAACTTTACAGGAGCCATAAACTCATAAAAATGTACAGATGTAATAATAATGAAAATACAAATGTCTACATTACGTCCCTTTTACTTTTACTCTGAGTTCTCCAAGATGCAGCACAGCTTAGAGATGGGCCTTTCCAGCATCGATGTTTTAGTCTTGAGCTTCACTGAGCGGACTTGACCCTTCTTGTCAGGCTTTGCCTCCAGAATCCTGCCCAGTGGCCATGAACCTCAAGGAGCAGTGGGGTCAACCACTAGAACGATGTCTCCTACGCTGAGGTTCCTTTTCACCTTCGTCCACTTCTGCCTCTCCTGGAGCAGCAGAAGATATTCTTTTGTCCATCTGTGCCAAAAAAGGTCAGCCATGTATTGAACCTGTTTCCAGCGGCGTCTTGCATACAGGTCCGATTTAAGGAAAGCTCCAGGGGGTAGGATGGGTTGAGTTTTGAGCAGGAGGATGTGATTTGGAGTCAGTGGCTCTAAGTCATAAGGTTCAGAGGAAACTGTTGAAAGAGGGCGGCTGTTGAGAATGGCTTCCACCTCACAGAAAAGAGTTTGCAGGCCTTCATCGTCGATGGTTTGCTGATGGAGGATGGAGTTCAGCACCTGGCGGACAGATCTTATTAGTCTTTCCCAGACGCCGCCATGATGTGATGCTGCAGGTGTATTGAAGCTCCACTGAATTCCATCAGGAAGCAGGCTATCCCTGATCCTGTTTTCATTCAGGGAACTCAGGGCCTTTTTTAGCTCTGCTTCAGCACCCACCAGGTTTGTCCCATTATCAGACCTGATGTGTTTCACCTGACCTCTCCTGCATACAAATCTTCTCAAAGCATGGATGCATGAGTCTGTGTTAAGTGTAAAGGCCACCTCCAGGTGTACCGCTCTGCAGGACATGCATGTGAAAAGCACCCCATACCTTTTGATGGTCCCTCTTCCTCTTTTCACCTCAATAGGGCCAAAATAATCCAATCCTACGTTGGTGAAGGGGGGAAGGTCAGGTGAGAGTCTTTCACTTGGCAGATCTGCCATTTTTTGCTCCTCTGTTTTACCTTTAAGACGTCGGCAAACCACACACTCAGAGATGACTTTCCTTGCCGCTGAGTTTCCATTAATTATCCAGTATTTGTTGCGCAGCTGTGAAAGCATATGATTTCTGCCACTGTGTCCAGAGCGGTGGTGGATGTGTCTTAAAATGAGAGTTGAAATGTGGGTGTCTTTGGGTAGAATGCAGGGGTGTTTAGTTTCCTCAGGCATCGCAGATCTATGAAGTCTGCCTCCTACCCTAAGGATTCCGTCTTCCAGAACAGGGTCAAGCTTGCAGATTCTACTGTTCTTTTTCACTTTTCCTTGAGATTTTTGTGATTCCATTTCAAGTGGGAATGACTGTTTCTGAACATAGGAGATCACTGCTCTTTCAGCTTGAGAGAGGTCATCCACTGTGAGGAACTGTCCACCCAGTGTGGTCCTGAAAGTGTCAAGGTGTGTGCTCACCTTTCGGCTGAATGCACAGGTAGTCATGTGACCTGAGGTGAGTTCTCTTTTCCTTTTGACCATCAACAACAGAGCCTTTTTCAGTTTCAGGTACCATGCCACAGCTTTTAACAATCTCATCCAATCTGAGAAAAAGGAAAGGAGCTGGTCTGTGGGAGTTACAGTGCTTGTCACCACTGTGGTGAGAACAGAGGGCTCTTTCCTCACCTCTGGATCGTCCTCTGCTTCATCCTGCAGCACTGTCTTGGAGCCCAATGCCCCCTCTGCTGGCCACCTTTCCTCCGGCCCCCATAAGAATTCGGGGGGATGAATCCATCTCTTTTGTTGCATGAACTTTGCTGAACTCATTCCTCTCGAAGCGTCGTCAGCGGGGTTGTCCTTGCTGCTGACATATCTCCACTGAAACAAATCTGTGTTTTGGCGAATGAAAGACACTCTGTTGGCTACAAATGTCTTATATCTCGCACGGTTGTTTGCCAGGTACTTGAGCACTGTTTGGCTGTCTGTCCAGAAGACTGAAGGTTTGAGCTCAAGGTGTAGTTCTCTCCTTAGCATTTTGTCCACTTTCACTAGAAGTGCTGCTGCAGTCAGCTCCAGACGAGGTACTGTTATGTGCTTTAAAGGGATAACTCTGGACTTTCCTTGGACAAAGGCGACATGCATGACATCTTGAGTGTTAACTTGTATGATGTAGCTGACTGAACCATAGCCGCGCTCACTTGCGTCAGCAAAGTGATGCAGTTGTGCACATTTCACTTCTCCATAATTTTTGGGTTTGAAACAACGTGCAATGCTGAAGTCCTTTATGCTTTCCAGACCGGTCATCCATTCCATCCATTTATCTGAGAAAGCTTGGGGTAAATGCTCATCCCATCCAAAGCCTCTCTGGCAGAGCTCCTGTAGCATCTGCTTCGCTGGCAGAATGAGAGGGGCAAGAAAACCAAGGGGGTCAAAGATTGAACTTACTACAGATAGTATGCCTCGTCGGGTGCATGGTCTTTGTCCAAGATGGATGTTGAATTTAAAACAGTCAGAATCCACGCACCATTGCAGTCCTAGAGCTCTTTCAACAGGAAGACTGTCTCGGTCCAGATCCAGTGTCCTCACTTCCTTTGCCCTTTGTTCTTTGGGAATGGAGGCTAAAACTGCTCGGCTGTTGCTAACCCACTGAGTAAGATGAAACCCACCTTGGCTGCAGAGTGCTGTGAGGTCTTTGCTCAGCTGGACTGCTTCGGATTCTGATGCTGAGGACTTCACACAGTCGTCTACATAAAAATTGTGTTTAATGGTTTCAGGTACCTGAGGGGGAAAACAGCTTCCAAAGTCATCAGCAGTTTTTTGCAGGGCAAAGCTTGAGCAGCTTGGGGAGGATACTGCACCAAATAGATGTACCAGCATTCTGTGCTCTTTAGGGTTTTGGCTGGTGTCACCCTGTGGCCACCACAAAAAGCGCAGGAAGTTCACATCCTCTTTCTGAACTCTTACTTGGTGGAACATCGATTTTATGTCCGCCATGATTCCAATGGGCTCTTTGCGAAATCTCAAAATGACTCCTAAAAGAGAGTTGGTCAAGTCTGGACCCTGCAGAAGCTCTGAGTTGAGGGACACTCCCTTATAGGAAGCGGCACAATCAAAAACAACTCTGAGTTTTTTCTTTTTTGGGTGGTACACCCCATGATGTGGGATGTACCAAGTTTTTCCAGGTGACTGTCTCAGCTCTTCCTGTGGGATCTCCTCTGCATACTTGTTTTCCAACATGTCATCCATAAATGCAGCATACTCCTGTTTGTACTGTTTGTCCTTTTCCATTTTTCTTTTAAGACTCTGGAGGCGCTGTTCTGCAACTTGAAGATTATTTGGCATCTGGACATTTGCCTTCCTGAATGGTAACTTCAAATGATAATGTCCATCTTGTAGGAACGCCTCTTCAGCAATCTGCAAAAACCTTTTGTCCTCCATTGACATCTCTGTTTTTTCCTCAGATGCTACCTCACTGAAATCCTGATTATACTGGGAGATCAGAAGCCTTTCCAAGCTAGCTACTGATATTCGGTTCACTGTAACACAATCTGCTCCACCGTCACTACCACTTCTGAGCGGCCCATTTACAACCCACCCCAATAGGGTTCTAACTGCATAGGGACCCTCCCCTTGACTATTGATGATTTCCCAAGGCTCTAATAACCTTGGAGCGTTTGTGCCAATCAGTAGTTCCACCTCTGCACTGATACTAGGAAGTTTAACTTTACTCAGGTAATCCCACTGAGCTAAACTTTCTTGTGTGGGGATGTTGTTTGTCGAGACAGGCATTTCCTTTTGTGTGAAAACTTCAGGGAGAGGTAAGAAGTTGGAGCTGTCCAGTGCTGAAACTTCAATCCCAGATATCACATGAGCTGGAACACGCTGCCTCTGATTCATAGTGCTGAGAAGGATGCTCGTTTTTTTTCCTTTCAGGTTGAGTTGTGACATTAGCCTCTCAGAGCAGAAGGTTGCTGTCGACCCAGGATCCAGGAGAGCATAAACTTGAGACACCTGACTGCCCTTAGCCGCCTTTACCTGAACTGGGACAATGGATAGGACATTTTCTTGGCTACCAGTCTCTATGTGGCCACACAGCTCTACAGGTGAACTGCTCTTTGCCCCAGGGGATGGTTGCTCTTGATTACCTGCCCCATCTCTTCTGACTATGTGTAGTGCACTTGGATGAGCTTGTTTACACACTGAACAGGTGAGGCGTTTCTTACAGTTACTGCTAATGTGGCCCGTGGTGAGGCATCCAAAGCATATGCCCTTTTTCTTTAAAAAGGTGAGCTTATCTCTATGTGTGGTGCTAAGAAATTGTTTACAGAGATCCAATGTGTGCTTAGAATTACAGAATGTACAACAAAGTTCAAGCGACTTGTCTTTTCTGGGAACCGTGACACTGGTGGCAAAGCTACTGCCTGAGGACTTGGGGGTCTGCAGCTTAACAGGGGATCTCACCTTTCCTTTACTAGCTGACTGCTCATGAAGGTCACCAAAGAGGGGGTCTGCTGCTATGCGGGCTTCCTTCTCAATGAAGAGCACTAGGTCCAAAACCCGGACTCTACGATGGCGTTGGTCTTGCAGCTCATAAGCTCGATTGCGCCATCTCTCTCTCAGTTTAAATGGCAGCTTGAGCACAATGCTTCTCATATTGGACACAGTGTCCAATTCCTCCATGTACTCCATTTCCTCCATAGCATTGCAGCAGCTCCTTAAAAACATGGCATAGTCTTGCAGACCTCTTGAATCCTCTGATCGTATTTGAGGCCAGGACAGAGCCTTTTCCAGGTAAGCACAGGAGATTTTATACTCATTTCCAAAGTTTTCTTTCAATAAAGCCTTTGCCTTTTGGTAGCCTCTGTCTGGTGACATGTATTCACAGCTTTTAACAAGTCTTTGTGCTTGTCCTTTGGTAAATTGAATAAGAAACTGCAGCCTGTCTCTGTTGTTATCTGTCTTATTTTCAATCATGTTTTCAAAAGAGTGAATGAAAGACTTGTACTCAAGAACCTGTCCATCAAATGGGGGCAGGCTTCCATGTGGTAGAGAGGACTGAAGCTGTTGTTTTACCAGGATCCTTGTTAGGTCGTTTTGGTTCTCCAGGATTTTGATTATATTTCTGTCTTGAACTGTAATGGGGCTAGAAGGAAGGATTTGGTCACTTCCACCAGGACAGGTTGGTTGCGGGTCTTGGGCTGATCTGTCTGATGAGTGGGGACTTAAACAAGCTGAGAGGAGGGGAACTCTGTGGGCTGAGGTCTGGCAAGGCTGTGGCTGTAGCTCAGGGTCACTTCTGGCTCTAAGCTGGATAGCAGGCTGATTGTCACGGCTCACTTTGTCTGGGTCAAACATGGGTAAGTTAACCTTAACACCTGACCTGCTTCTCACTACTGATGGTGTTTTATCATAAGAAAACATAGAGTTTTCCTGCTTTAAATCAAACTTGGGATCAATAGCTGCTGCTGCTAGACCTGCCAACTGAGCATCTGGCTGGGCTGAACTACTGAGTGTAGCTTCAGCTTCCTTTAGATAATTAATTTTAGCAGTAGTGGCTTCTATCTCTGTCTGGAGCTCCAGTGCTTCCCTCTTCTTTTTCAGCAGTTGTTCTTGCTCCTCTATAGCATGTTTTTGTTGAAGTTTTGAAGCTTTGGCCATTAAAGCTACCCTCTCTGCTTCTGTACTAATGATTAAGGATGCAGCTGATAATCGAGAACTGACAGATTGCCTATCTAGATCCACCAGATCTACATCATCAGCCTCGTCACCCGATGGGGAATCTGCTGCGGCATCGGCGGAGACTGCAGGTAGCACAAGTGAACGAGGGTTTTCTGTGGCAGATGAGGCTTCTTCTGAATCAACAGTGCTGGCGATTTCTGCATCATCTATCCACTTTGTAACTTTTGTGAGGAAGGCGGTAATCTGCATGTATCGGGGCTGATACCATTCCCCATCATCCTCCTTTCTTTGTTCTTCGTCCAACATTTCAGCATATGAGGCATGCGCAGCATTAAAATCGTCCAAGGACTCATTGAACTTCATCATGTTTCCTTTAACTTCGTCTACGAAGTCTTTGTCAGCCATTAAGCGGTTCACAATGTTCATTCTTCGCGTTATTTGAGCCATTTTTCCTGATCGGGATGAGCGGAGGCGCGCAGCTGCGCCATCCAAGTCTCCCGCAGGTAAACTCTCTTCTCCAGAGTTTTTCATTTTACAAAGTTCCAACAACACGTTCAAAAAAGTACTTTGTTTTCTTTAGAAAAAATCAAAAGAGCATCAAAAAGATTTATCTTTTCCAATATCCAGTTATCTTTACTTAATTTCCTTCGTAACAGCTCGTGCCTCCTGACTCTCCAATGTTTGGCAGCGAGGCAGGGAGTTGCACCAAAAAACACAGAATTCAGTTCATTTAAACAAAAATTCGTTTCAAAATTCGTTTCAATATACTTGCAAAAATATTTAAGAACGAAAAAATCTTCTTTTAAGTTGTTTTTTCAGGCATGAACCTCTTCCAGCCTGTTTCTTTGTTTCCTCCGCCACGAGGTCCAGCGGGCGTCTCCACTTTCTTTGTTTCTCTTGATGCTCTCCACTACTTCTGTATCCATCCAAAGCTCGTCATTGACGATTGAAGTGGCAAAATTCAAAAAACCAAAAATAACAAAACACAAAAAGTTTCCAATCACCTCTCCAGGGTTTGATTTTACCACGTGGAGAAACGGGAGCAGTTCATTTCAACGCGCGACCTTTCCAAAAAAGGATCCATTCAGATTTGGTATTTGTGAGACGAAATCAACGTTTATTGTACATCCATCTGAACTAAAAACTGAAAATACAATTAAACTTTCTTTCATAGATCTTAAGGACTGCGGTCAATGACGGTATGCCTTCTCTCCCGTCTCTCTCTTCCCCAGGCGAGCTCTGCCCTCCCACTTATCACCTCACCTGGGGAGGGCGTGCACACAAGAAAGCAATTAGTGCAAAGTAAAACATGACCAAGTGTGGCTCCTACAACGTTTGTTATGATTTGGCGCTATACAAATAAAGACTGATTGATTGAATGCTAACTTAAATAAAACCAGTAAATACAGCTAGATTACTTGGTTCCTTGGGATTTTTTTTAAGTAAATGCAACTTAAGTAATGCTTTATGATAACTTGTTTTCTTGTTCTGCACTATAAAAAGTTTATGCTCAGCTGGGTCTTATATCCACAGCGTCCCCTCCTCTCTCATGGTTACAAAAAAATCAGTTCTAATTTCATAACTTTAGTAACTGTGATTGAGGAGTGAAGGAAGTAGATATGAGACCCCACTGTACATTGATACATTATTCCTCAGGGGCCACAGGTTGTTTGAGCCCCACAGCACTGACTGGTGATCTATGCTCCATGGTCATGGGTCTTGTACCTATTGACTTCTGCAGACTGCCTAATGCCAAATTCTGAGTTTAAGTGTGAAATCTATTTTTTGGGGGACACAGAAAGCCAGCCCATACCAGGTAGAGCATAGACAGCTGATCAATGCCACAAGGAGCAAGGACAGCTGGTCCATGCCATGAAAAGCACAGACAAACAGTCCATGCTCTGACACACAGACAAATGGTCCGTGTCAGGTGGAGCACAAACAGCTGGTGCCACTGCTGCACATCTAGAAGTTCAGCAGGGTCTCACATCGACTCTGCCCCCTTCTGACTCACGGTTACAAAACACACTCACAGAAACTAATGATTTTAAGTTGTGCTTACGTAAACAGTAACAAAAGTTAAATCTACTGATAAATCATCAGTTTCAACACTGAAAACTCAGACACTTGAGTAAATTGAACTTACTAACAATTTTAAAATTTTCATAGCTCAATCCAGTTGAGTAATTTGGACTTCGGGGTTTACAGTGTAAAGTTGATCTCAGAGAAACTTACCGAGCCTTCCTGCAGTTCCTCACAGCTGGAAGCAGTCTTCGTCGTCCCTCCCATGACGTGTTGTACTTCTTTAGATCTAACTCATCCAGAACTTCCTCTGACATCTGCAGCATGTAGGCCAAAGCAGAGCACTGGATCTCAGAGAGTACCCTCTCTAATCTGCTCTCTAACTTCAGGAACTCTTGGATCTCCTGATGGACTGAGGGGTCCTTCATCTCCATAAGACAGTGGAAGATGTTGATGCTTCTGTCAGGAGAGACCCAATAACTGTTCATCTTCTTCAGGTTGTTGATGACTGTGTGGATCATCTCTGGACTGTTGTCTGTGTGACCCAGCAGACCTCCTAAGAGTCTCCGGTTTGACTCCAGAGACAGTCCATGAAGGAAGCGAACAAACAGGTCCAGGTGGCCGTTTTCACTGCTCAGGGCTTCCTTCATAGCTTCTTCCAGGAGGTCTGCCACAGTTGAGATTTCCTCCACAAAGTCTCCATATGTGTAAGGGTGTAAGGTGTAGACTGCAGCCAGAAACTCCTGAACACTCAGATGAACAAAGCAGTAGACTGTTTCTTGGAAGATCACGCTCTCTCTTTTGAAGATCTCTGTACAAACTCCTGAGTACACCAAAGCCTCTGAGACATCCAGACCACAGCTCTCCAGGTCTTCTTGGTAGAACAGGATGTTTCCTTCCACCAGCTGTTCAAATGCCAGCCTGCCCAGCTTCAGGAGAACTTCTCCGTCAGCCTCCATCAGCTCCTGAGGGCTGGTCTGATGAGCCTCAGCGTACTTCTTCTTCCTGTGAGTCTGAACCAGCAGGAAGTGTGAGTACATGTCAGTCAGGGTTTGGGGCAGCTCTCCTCTCTGCTCTGTGCTCATCATGTGATCCAGAACTGTAGCAGTGATCCAGCAGAAGACCAGGATCTGACACATGATGTGGAGGCTCCTGGAGGTCTTGATGTGTGAGATGATTCTGCTGGACTCATCTTCATTCCTGAACCTCCTCCTGAAGTACTCCTCCTTCTGGGCGTCAGTGAAGCCTCGTACTTCTGTCAGCCTGTCCACGTGTGAAGGAGGGATCTGATTGGCCGCTGCAGGTCGAGAAGTGATCCAGACCAGAGCTGAGGGAAGCAGGTTCCCCTGGATGAGGTTTGTTAACAGCACCTTTACAGAGCACTGCTGTGTGACATCAGACACACGCTGAGTGCTGTGAAAATCCAGAGACAGTCTGCTTTCGTCCAGGCCGTCAAAGATGAACAACAGTTTACAGACAGCCAGCGTCTCTGCTCTCAGCTTCTCTAATGTTGGATGGAAAACATGGAGCAGCTTTAGGAGACTGTAGCGCTCGTCTTTGATCAGGTTCAGCTCCCTGAATGGAAGCAGGACCAACAGACTGAGGTCCTGGTTTTCAGAGCCCTCTGCCCAGTCCAGAGTGAACTTCTGCACTGAGAAAGTTTTTCCAATCCCAGCCACGCCGTTTGTCAGGAGCACTCTGATGACTTTCTGCTGCTCAGGTAAGGCTTTAAAGATGTCCTGGATCTTGATGGGAGTGTCCTGGAGGATCTCCTTCTTAGAGGCTGTCTCCAGCTGCCTCACCTCATGTTGGGTATTCACATCTTCACTGGGTCCCTCTGTGATGTAGAGCTCAGTGTAGATCCTGTTGAGGAGGGTTCCACTTCCTGTTTCATCACTTCCTTCAGTCACACGTTCACATCTCCTCCTCACACTCACCTTGTGTTCATTGAAAAGCTCCTGCAGTTCAGCTGGCTCTGAAAAAGACCAATCAGAGTGAGACAAACAAAGAGAATGCGAAAATGAAGGGATCGTTTCCATTAGCTCATCAATATGAAAAGATGTGCACAGAGTCCTCTCAGCTCTCTGTGTCCATGTGTGCAAACTAAAGCAAAAAGAAAAGAGAGAAGAAAGTGAATGAAGAGACAGAGGACAAGCTCATCAAAGTCAGACATGTCAGCTCTGAGTTCTTCTGGCTTTGAGTTTTCTCTCAGAGGAGAAAACAGATCAAAGAAGAAACAGCAGAGAGATCTGCTGGAGCAGACAAAGCATCAGGTTACATTTCACCTGGCTTTGAAATGTACTGATAATCCTAAAAATCTTTGTGCTGTGTGACTGAATCATGTCAGCCTCTTCAATCCTAACCTTGTGTTTCACACCTCTTCACACACAGGTGTACAGGCTTCCTTTGTTCAGGGCTGCTCGGACGGCCTGTCTCAGCTCCAGGTCCTGGTCTGGGTCAGAGAGAAAGAAGTTCAAGTTAGCTTCTTTGTCTGGATGAATTCAGCCTTCAGTCTGTGATGTGTTTCATTTGAAGCCTCTTAGTTTCATAACGCAAATCCTGTTTTTCCTGTCTGACTGTTTGATCAATCACAGGCAGACATTCCTTGTGGTCTTGTGATCAACACAAAGCTCACACTGTCTGACTGTCTGTGGCTACTTCACAGTCAGAGCCTTCATTTTCACAGAGCTGAACTCACCGACTGATCCACATCTGTCCCTCTGCTCCCATCAGACAGGGAAGACTCCCCGCTGTGGGAGACAGACAGGAACTAGCAAAGACTTCAGGGTTTCAGCCGTGCTCGCATTTTCTACAAACATTCAGGAGAGGAAACAGCTCCAGGGTCTTACTGTGGCTCTGTGGGTCCAGGTTCATCAAAGAGGTTTAGACTACCAGTTCTGGACCAGTCACTCCTCAGGGACACACAGCTGGGTCCTGGAGACTCTGCTCCCTGTGCGCTGGACTGAAATCTGCAAAAGCAAACTTGTTCTTCTAAAGAACTCATATATCTTTGACAGTTCGTCTGAGAAAAGAGAAAAATTCAGTTCAACAATTTTATTTAGCAGAAGCTTTTTGTCCAAATCAGCATACACCACTGAGCTGGGGTTTGGTGCCTTGCTCACCTTGACAAAGCTCAAGGAATAGGACTGACACCTTTTCAGCTCTCAGCCTAGTTCCTAATCTTGGTCCATGCAGGTACTTGAACTAGCAACCCTCCAGTTACAACGTCAAATCACTATGGATTGAGCTAGTGCTGGACAGTGGCAGAAACTTGTCCCTTGGTCGTTTTGAAGATGGTGAAAGTATCAGCATAGACCACAGTTTATTATTATTATCCCTATTCTCACAGGATTAGTATGACGTGTGATGCTCTGGTAATTTAAGAATGACCCCCTGACATCAGTTTTTGGTGTGATTCATTCTCACAGGATCAGTGAAACCTGTAAACAACTTGGTGTTTCTCCTGTTTCTGAGTGAAAATGCTGCACAGATCCACCATGCTTTAGAAGCAGCACCTCACTCTGCAGCTCACAGCCAGCTGTATATTTAGATCCGAGAAGAAGAAGACGCCCACATCCAGCTTCATTCAAACTGTGGCTGAATCTCAATGTGATAAACTGCAGTTTCCTCTCTGCTCTCTTCTTCACGGCTCTGGAAGAACCTTCTGAGTCGCTATAACATTGTAATGTGATACTGATGAGTGTTTTTTTCTCGTGTGGCAGCAATACTCCTCAGTAGAAACCCATCAGCAGGCTTTGTTGAAGTCTTTTCACTGACATAAAAGAATGACTAAAATTCTTCAGTGGTTTTGTAAAACTTACTAAAAAACCTCAAATGAAAGAGAAAATGTCTTAAGTTTTTTGTCTTTATCAATCTGTGTTTTACATAAACTCACTACTTTTACCGATCAGGAGTGCTGACAGGCTGCCAACACTAAATTCAATTTTAGTTTCTCGTTTTTCTAATGGAGTACAGCTTTAAAATTTTGTTACACTGCATAAAGACATAATTGAGTTTCATCAGCCTATAGCCTCAGTTTGCCCTGAATCAATAGAGGTGCTGCTCTTCACTTCACAGAGAAAAATGAGACCACAGTGAGTAAAAATATGTGGGGTTGAAGGGTTTTAAGCAGGCTTCAGCCCTAAAGCACGTTTTCAATGGCCAGTGTGACGGCAACCGTCCTTGAGCACAATTCACTTCTCTGCTTTGGCATGCTTCAGAGAGGTGGGCTTTGGCACGGTTTACTTCATGCACAAGCACAAGCAGGCGGACAGCGCGTGAGATCCACGACTTATGATCACCGCGAGTGCATCTCTCGACAGTCATTTTAAACAAAGCGGGGATGTTAGAGGGCTGTGTCGGGCAAAAACAACTTGAAGTCTAAAAGTCCATAAAAGTTGCAGCAGTGCTCTCTGTGTCTCATTTTGCTGCCTCTGATGAGATCACGCTTCATGCAAACAGACGTTTCACCAGTGGCGAACCGTGGCCCCAGCCACTGGGCCTTCAGTAGGACCATGGGACCACACGTGGCAATAAACAATCAAAAAAAGAAATAAAAACAATAGCCAGAATCATGTGACATGGAAGTTTAGTATATTGATAGTTTTGTGGGATTATTAATTTATCATGTGCCTGAACACTGCAACACCTAACACAACTTCAAACAATTAAAAAATTACGATATAAAAAAAAAAAAAAAAAACGGAGTTTCAAGTAATCCAGCAACCACACAGTCTTCTCCATTACTTTCCGCCATTTCTCTTCACGTTCTGCCAACTAGATCTTCTCTTTTCTCCTCACTCACTCACAGCTACAGTTAGGCGCTTATCCATTAAAGTGATACTCTGGGATGGAACAAGTTGGGTCCTTTCACAAGGTTTAGGGCAGAAATTACCCCTACAGCAGTGTTTTTGTGCAGCAGAAGCCCAGAGCGCTCGCACCCAACACCCCCTCCCTGCTCGTCAGCCGGTTTCCTCTGCAGTCAGACGAGGCCATATTTTACTTGACCAAAAACACAAATAAACGGACTCCCACCGAAAAAATCTGATATCAGTCTGCATTCACGCTTTATTGAGAGAATTTTCAGTGTGTTACTTTCACACAGAAACACCGCTAAATAAGGCTCTAATTCTCATCGTGTCTCTGCGTCCTGGCAGACTACCTGCATTTGTTTATATCTGGCACGCCGCGCGCGCGCGCGGACTAATACACTAAGTGGTGAGTGCCTCGTAGCCAGCTGCGGCTCTGCAGCGGAGGTAGCGCCATTTTACGACACGATGAAAACTAGAGCCTTATTTAGCTGTGCTTTTGTGAGACAATCAGCATGGAACAAGAGTGCCGCAACATTGGCCAGCAGGAGACAGGGCCAGGAAACCTGGTTCACCTTGTATTTAGCTGCTGACATTAGCATAATGGGCTCACTCTGTTAGCTCTGCAAAGGCCATGAACTGCTTCTTTAGTCAGCAGCAAAGCTGGACAGGCATGTCTGATAATCTACATTAAGGAGCAATAAAACAGAGAAACCAACGCTGTTTACAACAATTTCATTTCAAGTCTCTCATGAATATGATGGTGTGCTCCGAAACAGCGCATCAGTGCCAACCTGCTGCACACTGAGAGACTCCAAGAGCAGAAGAAATAAACAGGTGTTTCCATGTTCACGTCTTTGCAGGAACAAAAGTCATATTGATTAAGTGTTAGTGTTTGAATCATGAAGATTTATTGCTGTTACTATGGAAACTACAGGCGCAGTTAAACTGTGTTAAACTGTTCGTGGTTCTCTGCTCTGCTGAGAGGCTCAGAGCGCTCAGCGCTGACACACACATGGAGCACGGCACACGCAACCAAGACTCAAACACCTCAGTGAAGAGGGATGATGGACCAACATCTATAACATCTGTTAATGACATGCCATGTAAGGACGAGACACAGCTGATAGGGGGCCCCACCACATCACTGTGGAACAGGCGGTGGGACCAGAGCGCGCTAAGAGCGATGGGAGCTGAATAGCCAGCACAAGAGCTTGTGGAAGGGGAATAACATGAGATATGACAGTTTACCGCTGTTCTTCAATTCCATATCATAATGAAGTTGGCCCACAGTATACCGTGGACAACAGTAGAGTGGCCAGCACTAGATGAAGCTAGTGATGCTCTGACAGTGAGAAGAACTGAAAGCTGATAGCTGACAATAAGCTGTAAACATGCTGTTCTCAATGATCAAAAGAGTTCAGTGTGTCTGCTTTCAGCAGTGGTGGACAAAGCTCCACTCCACTACTTGAGTCAAAATGTTGATCCTCATGGTCACATCTTACCCCGCTACAAAGAAAAGAGGATTAGTCTAAATGTTATTCAAGTTAGAGTACTAAAGTACTTCCTTTGAAAAAGACAGGAGTATTTCGAAGTACAAATTCCATGTCCACCTCCGTGGCCACCACCTTATTGTGGTGGAAGGGTTTGAGTGCCTCAATGATCCTAGGAGCTATGTTGTCAGGGGGCAACCGCTCCTGGAAGGGTTTTTTAAGGCAAACAGGTCCTCGGTGAGGGGCCAGACAAAAAGCGGTCAAAGACCCCTAGTGATGAGTACTAACAGGATTCAGTTCACCCTGGCTGGAGGGTCACCAGTGCCTCACCCTGGAGCCAGGCCTGGGGTTGGGGCCCGCAGGTGAGTGCCTGGTGGCCGGGCCTTCACCCATGGGGCCTGGTCGGGCCAAGCCCAAATGGGTGACATGGGTCCATCCTTCTGTAGACCCACCACCTGCAGGAGGAGCCATAGGGGTCCGGTGCAATGTGGATCAGGCGGTTGTCAAAGGCGGAGGCCTTGGCAGCCTGATCCCAGGTTACGGAAACTGGCTTTTGGGACATGGAACATCACCTCTCTGATGGGGAAGGAACCTAAGCCGGTGCAGGAGTGAGAGAGATACCGGCTAGATATAGTTGGGCTCACCTCAACGCATAGCTTGGGCCAATCTTCTCGGGGGGGTTGGACTCTCTTCTTTGCTGGCGTTGCTCCAGGTGAGCAGGTGTGTGTTTACTTGTAGCTCCCCAGCTCTCTGCCTGCGTGTTGCAGTTTTCCCCGATGGAAGAAAGGGTTGCTTCTTTGTGCCTTAGGGTGGGAAAATGGGTCCTGAGCTGTTGTTTGTGCCTACCCACTAAATAGCAGCTCAGAGTACCCACCTTTTTTGGAGTCCTTGAGACGGGTGCTGGAAAACACCCCAACTGGAGACTCTATTGTCCTACTGGGGGATTTCAACGCTCATGTGGGCAATGACAGCATGACTTGGAGGAGCGTGATTGGGAGGAACAGCTTGCCTGATCTGAACCAGAGCAGTGTTCAGTTGTTGGACTTCTTTGCTAGTCACAGTTTGTCCATAACTAACACCATTTTCGAACATAGAGGTGTTCATAAGTGCACCTGGCAACAGGACACCCTAGGTTGCAAATCAATGATCGACTTTGTAGTATCACCTGATCTGCAGCCATATGTTCTGGACACTTGGGTGAGGAGAGGAGCAGAGCTGTCAACTGATCACCACCTGGTAGTGAGTTGGATCAGATGGCGGGGAAGATGCTGGACAGACCTTGCAGACCTAAATGAAGAGTGAGGGTTTGCTGGGAACGCCTGGCTGAGTACAATGTAAGTTTTGAACACTGGACCAGCTCTATACCCTTGCAAGGGTGCTAGAGGGGGCATGGGAGTTTGCCCAACCAGTCCACATGTGCTTTGTGGACTTGGAAAAGGCTTTTGACTCTGTCCCCTGAGGTATCTTGTGGGGTGTGCTTTGTGAATATGAAGTAGATGGCCCGTTGTTACAGGCAGTTTAGTCTCTGTATTTCCAGAGTGAGAGCTTGGTCCGTATCCCCAACAGCTAGAGCGCGGTCACACTGACCATCCAAACCGTGCCGTGCTTAAGCACGATTGCCCCCCCACAGCTCTGTTTTCCAGCTGGAGAGTACGGCCAGCAGTCACACTACCCCAATATGAACCAGACTTTAGCGGGTATCATACACGTGCACAACCCGCCTATGTCATCGTGAAGCATCTGTTTACATGAAGCATGATCTCATCAGTGTCAGCACAATGATACACAGAGAGCACTGCTGCAACTTTTGGACTTATGGTGAGTCGTTTATGGCCAACACAGCCCTCTAACGCCCCCGCTTTGTTTAAAATGATTGTCGAGAGATGCGCTCGCGGCGATCATATGTAATGGATCGCACGCGCTGTCCGCCTGCTTGTGCTCGTGCATGTAAACCGTGCCGAAGCCCACCTCTTCGAAGCATGCCAAAGCACGGAAGCGAATCGTGCTTGAGCTCAGCACTGTTGCGGTCACACTTACCTTTCCAAATGTCCTTTACGGCACCAGTGTGACCGCGTCCTAAGTCAAACTTGTTCACAGTCAGGGCTGGACTCCACCAGGGCTGCCCTTTGTCACCCATTCTGTTCATTACTTTTATGGACAGGATTTCTAGGCCCAGTCAAGTGGCGGAGGGAGTCAGGTTCGGGGGTCTCAGGATCCCATCTCTGCTTTTTGTGGATCATATGGTCCTGTTGGCTTCATTGAACGCTGACCTCTAGTTTGCACTGGGGCAGTTTGTAGCCGAGTGTGAAGCAGCCGGGATAAAGATCAGCACCTGTAAGTCTAAGGCCATGGTTCTCAGTCGGAAAAGGGTAGACTGCCCACTCCAGGTTGGGAGAGAGTCTGTTCCCCAAGAGGGGGAGTTCAAGTATCTTGGGGTCTTGTTCAATAGTGAGGGGGAAATGGAGCGAGATTGACAGACAGCGTCCACAGTGATGCGGACGCTATACTGGTCTATGGTGGTGACGAGAGAGTGGAGCTAGAAGGCAGAGCTCTCAATTTACCGGTCAATCTACAATCCAACCCTCACCCATGGCCACGAGCTGTGGGTAGTGATCAAAAGTAACAGATCGCAGACACAAGCGGCTGAAATGAGCTTTCTCTGCAGGGTGTCTGGGCTCAGCTCTGGAGATAGGGTTCGGAGTTCGGACCCTTGGGAGGTGTTTCGGGGCATGGCCAAGACCCTGGGGCAGACCTAGGACATGGCGGAGAGATTATGTCTCTCAACTGGCCTGGTATCCCCTCAGAGGAGCTGGTGGACGTGGCTGGGGATGGCACTGCTGCCCCCCGCAGCCCGGACCTGGTTGCGGTGGAAAGTGGTGGAAAATGAAATGAACTGAAAGTCCATGTCCTAATGTCAGGATATTGCTGTGTTGTTTTCTCAGGGCTTTTACAGAAGCTTGGAACCAGCCAATGAAGTACTGACTTCCTGATGTACAAAGTACAACTCTGCTTTCAAGAACTCCTCATCCTGTTGAACCACTCGGCCCATTGCTAACATAACACATGCCTTATTAAAATCTGTAAACCGCACACAACATCCAGCCTGCATTTTTGCATGTCTGTGTAAAGTGATGGAAATCCCTAAAACACTGGTTCATTCCAAACTATCTTTTTTCTTTTTTTCTTTTTGTGATGTCATAGCCAGAGAACACTGACTGAGAACACTGCTGCTTTGTCTCCATTGGCTGTTTGCCTACACTGTTGCTGCTTGGTTTTAACAGACTGCTCTGCTGCTGCTTCGGCTCGTGGCTCACCGGGCTGTTGGCTTGCTGCTATTTAAATCTTAGTGGTCTGTCTTCTGTGCTTTTCTGTCAGGCTAGCCTTTCTTGAGGAGACAGACAGCACATCCAACTCCTTTTCTTTTTTTTTCAGTTTAAGATATAGTGATTCTAAGCATGTGAATGAGTGGTGGGGATTTATATCCATTTTTGCTTATTTACATTTGCATAAGTTTACCCTTTTTGTTTAGATTAGGTTTTTGTCTTGGTTTAGGATCATTTTGACTCAGTTATACCTTTTGCTCCATGGTTTTCTTATTTGATTTGGGGTATTTTGTGGGTTTTCTTTGGGTAATCTTTCCTTTCATTTGTCCATAAGTTTTGTTTTGTTTAAATTGTGCAATAAAGTTGCTCTGTTCAATTGTTTAACCTTCAAATCAGTTAACATAATTTTGTTATTTTTGTTTAATTGCTATATTGCTTTGTTTTGACCCCACTAATTGTTTTATTCCCTTTTTTCGTTTGCTGAGGACCAGTGGTTTTGGTGGTGGTTTGGGTGGTGATACCCCCACTTTTGCGTGCTGTGCTCCCCTGGGATTTGGTTATTTCACAACACTGAGTGTGTCACATGTGCTTGGGTGCTTTTGGTTTGTTTTGGTGGCTCCCTCCCCCCTTCACTAGCCCATTGTCCATAAGCCTCAGCACCTGATTAGGTTTACCTTTCCCCTTTCTTGTGTGTGTGTGGTGTTTTAAAAAGACTTTTAAAACTTGTTATTTATAACATCTATTTTTATAGTGTGAACCATGTCTCAAGCCTCCTGAGTATAATGAACCTGTGTGTGCTTTGAAAGGGAAGAGCAAAATAAATTAATTCTCTGGGCGAAACTCCCAGGGTGGCGTTGCCCGGTGCTTTGAAAATCTCTCTAAACAGGTGTAAGCTAGTATTCCTCCACAAGCTATAGCTGCCACACATATTTTTCAGCAGATTGCTTAAAAACTGTGCCTGAACTTTTTCTCTGCCAGAATGACATTAACTGTGTGAGCAACTCACTGAGCAAACTGAACAAACTGTGACTTTTCACTGTGGCTCTGACTGACAGAGGAAATAGCTGCTAGTTTACGATTCTATATTACATTGATCATATGAAGTCAGTGATTGTATAATTCTACGGGCATAGTTCACCTCACCTCTGGTTTATTTTTAACTGTTTGTGACTCTCTGCTCTGCTGTGAGGATTGTTGCCTGTGCATGGCGCTGACACACATAGGGAATACAGTAACGTCACCCCAGTTTGAGAAGCACTGCCCTAAATGATGAGTGAAATCTCCATCATGGAGCTGAGATATGGCCATGAGTATGCTGCTTTCTCAGCTGGAGTTTCTTCTGCCATCACCAAGTTTTGTTTGAATGACGATGGGAGAGCTTTATACACAGAGCCAGAATGACATCTTTCCAAATCCATCCCAGGTATGAGCCACTGTGATTGGTTCCTTTCTGTGATGAGCACAGCTTGCATTTAAGACAAAGAAAAACCATTAGTGAGAGTCTTACCTTGGCTCTGAGGGTCCAGGTTCATTACTGAAGCTTGGTCCAGCAGACCCTGCTCTGTCCTCTTCCTCTGATCTCACACTCATGCTCTGGTCTGAAGTCAGTCTGAGAGGTTGAACACAAACACTCAGTGACAGCTCGACTCCTGAACTGATCCAAATGTTGGATTAACACTCAGCACGCTTCACTTTTCTGTTCTCTCTGAATCTCCATGGAGACTGAACGTCCTGAACACCTTTACCTTCCCTGCTGTCATCAATCTGAATCAGAGAACCAGTCTTACTTAGACCTCCTCTATCTACAGGAAATCACCTGATGCCTCTCTGTTTTAGGCTGTGTCTTTGTGTGTGTGTGTGTGTGTGTGTGTGTGTGTGTGTGTGTGTGTGTGTG
>NW_027437202.1:8183-39183 GCF_033239565.1 Halichoeres trimaculatus | reverse complement strand
AATGTTCCAATTTTCCTTTTTGGTGCGGTATGTCAAATAATCTATGGGAAGCAGTGCAAATATAACTTTGTGCCATTCTGAGAGGGTTGGTGGCTTTTCTGAAGTCCATTTAAGTTACAAACTTTCTTGCAGCATAGGTCAACATTCCACAGTTTTTCATTATAGGTGTTCTTGATTTTAACCCCAACAGAAGGCATACAAGGGTCCATTCTCCAATCCTTGTTAAAAAGCACACTTTGAAACAATTTTCCCAAAAAATTCCTGTATATACACATAAGACTACGTAGTATGTATAAAGCTACTGATCTCTGTGTTACACTTGGTACACCTCTAGACTTCTGAAGGTCCATTCTATTTCTAAGATGAGGCGATATCTTTATTCCTGTTTGAAATGCTTTTTTTCTTCCCTCACATTTATCTGAATCACCCCTTTAGCTAAGCATGAGTAGTAGATCTGCACAATATTGGGGCCATATTTTTGGTTCCATGATATCAGTTTCCCTTTGCAACCAAATACTACAACAGGGCCCAAGTGAGTATGAGGCCTAGGCAAATTTCATTTGGGGGCCCCCTTACACTGAAGCACAGACTCTGTAAATGAATGCTGTATCATTCACACATGGTTATCGTTCACCAACACTTAATCTCTCACGTCCACTATAAAGTACACTATATCTCTTCAACATAATGCGAAGCACTCATAATTTATATGTCTTTGTTAGAAATGTGGTCTTGTATTAATTTACGCCTTAGGATTAAATACTCTGCATGCAGTCTTTTGGTTTGCAAACTGAAAATTTCAACACACACTCACTGCGCTCAGGAGTTCCATAAGAGACAGGATGCTCTAACTGAAGTGTGTGATGAAGTAGGGATGGAACGGTTCACAAAATCCACGGTTCAGTTCTTATCACGGTTTTGTAGTCACGGTTCTCGGTTGAGTTCGGTGTAAATTGTTGTTGTTTTTAACACCCCAGATTACTATATACCCAAATAATCCACTATTAACAGATTATTTTTAATCAATTATATCATGTATAGTCATGAAATACCTGAAAGAATGAGACTGTTTACCATTTCGAACATCATTAAAGCTGAGTGAAACATTGCCAGTTTCAACATGCCAACTCCTCAGTAAAGAAAGTCACTATTGACTGTCCACAAAGTCACTAAAAGTCACTAAATGACGCTGCTGTCTAATCTGCAGAATAATTCATGTGCATGTAATTTTCATGGACTTTGTAGGGCAGAGAAATAACAATGGAAGAGAGAAAGCAGGTAAAACACAACATCATAATCAACTACAAAATTACTACAACTACAAATTAACTGTCTTCCGTCCATACTTTTTTTTTTTTCTTAAATGTCTAAATAGCAACCCTCTTCCTTAATCTGGGCCGGGGATGATAGAAGTGACCATAATGAGACACACACTTGCATGATTCATGTGAATGCAGGAGGAGACTACTGTGAGTGAGGAGTAGAGGTGGGCGGATCAATACAAATATTGATAATATCGTGTAACACAGCAATACTGTAGTTTTAATTTTTTTTAAAAGTGGAGACTTGACTATGTCTGTGTCACAGGGCAGCACCCCCACCCCCACCCCCATACTCTCCTGATTTTTGATGATGACAGTCACGTGGCTCAGCCGCACCAGGAAAACAAAAAAGCAGACTCCAAAAAAAGGGGTTTGTTCCAATTTTTTTTCACAACATTTATTCTGGTGTGGTTTTTCATTATACTTTACTCTTTTAAAAAAATGAGTGCAATAATGGGGGAACATTTTATTTATTTACTTATTTTTTGTATTGTAGTCTTTAACTCTGTACCCTAAAGAAGAATTTGTTTTAATTTTACCTTAAAGTGATAATTTTTTGCACTTTAGTTTCCTTAAAAAAAAAAAATCCCAATGTTTTGGGTAAAATTTGTTTTGTTACCGTTGTATTGTTTCTTAACATATGATTTATAATGACACAAAATTAATTTGTAGTCACCTTCAAACTTTGCCAAAATTTTGTCCTAGGTTTTAACAACATAATTAAAAAAAACAAACAAAAATATAGCTGCATGCAGCAATGACGGGCCCTCGCCCCGCGGGAAATGGTTTGTATTGGGGCAATTCCCAAGCAGCCTAAGTGCAGCAAAATGTGGCTTAGCCAAGAGCTATGTGTATGGATTAGGTTTGGCCCCGCCAGCAGGCATACATGGTACATTGGAATCATAGTAGTCAGGAAGACTATTTGTTCACCCATGGTTTGTAAGTCTGAAGCAGTTTTCCTGCTATCCTTCTTGTCCAGTCTCAGCACTCCTTTCATCCAATGATGAGCCACCACACTGTCCTTCTTAATCAAACCAGATCTTAGGTGTCAAATTTGAAAATGCTTTGTCTCTCCTGTTATATAGGTTTCATCCAGCCTCTGAAGTGTGTTCAAGTTATCTTCAACTGTTTCAGTACCTTTTCAGGATCCTGGTTATGTTCTAATAAACCTTCAATGAAAAATCATGTTCAATAAGCATTACTGTTCTTCATTAACACCAGAGTTTAGGGTCTGAGGATCATGTTATCCATCCCATGAGTTCCTAAGATGAGTTACTTCCTGTGAGGTCTAAGCGGTAAAGACATTTTCTGTACACAATAAATTTATTGCATTCATTGTGTCTTCTGTTCCTTTATCATTACTCTTTCCTGATTTAAATGTTTTTTTTTTGTTGTGTCAATAAAATTAATATGGCTGTTGTTTGCTGTTTTTTATAGAGACAGACACACACACACACACACACACACACACACACACACACACACAGAGACACAGACACAGTCACAGACACACAGACACAGACAAACACACACACATACATACATACACACAGACACACACACACGGACACACACACACACGCACAGACATGGTTACCCAATGCTGTAGTCTCAGTAAATATACATCATCACTGTGTAATTTTCCTATATGTGTTAGAGAGTATTATTACCAAATGTGGATAACAAATTGACATGAATTTGTAAAGCTTGTACGCAGTGCAAACAAGATGCAAAAGTGTAGGTGATGTAGTACGTCTTATGAGGGATGTGATAGAGTTTGTGGCGGTTTCAGTTCAAGGCAGCATTTGTTTTGTTTGCTTCATGAGGTTTAAGGATTTGCAGTGAATTGTGTGAAAAGAAATACAATTTTAAAAAGACGAAAAGACATTAAAAGATGGTGTGTTTTGATGACTTGATGTGTCCAATAAGATAAAGGAGAGGAAATAGGTAGTGCGGGACATATAGGAAAATTGATGGATAATGTACATAGGTAGGCACGAGTTGGATTCGAACCCGTGCCATAAGAAAAACAATCAACACCGTAGCGCGGTGTCATATCCGTTAAGCTATCTTTGCGATGGTATAAGGAGAGTATTTAACTGATCAAATCAGAGTTAATACAGAGGAAATAGGTAGTGCAGGATACATAGGAAAAGTTTAGGGTAACATACGAAAAGCAGACATTACATTCCATTTATTCCACATGCGTGAGGAAAACATTACTAGCCGATCAGCATTATTCGTAAAGCCATGTAAACACAAAACAGAAACATTCATAGCTGTTTTTTTTGTTTAGGATTTTTATTTTCGTTTCTTGAAGTGAAACATGTTTTTGTGTACTGCCTAGTGTATATTAAGTTGCAACCAAATTATTACAAAGGATTATCATGTATTTTTGAAGTTGTCTTTACTTCAGTGGGCGTTACCGTTTTAATTCACGCCTGCAGTGTCATCGTGGGCACGGCTCTGTACTGTATTGTGATTGGTCGGTTGGCTGGAGAGGTTATAAATCTCTCCGTAACACAGTATCGGGTGCCATTTTGTGTGGTAAACTCAGAGCGAGCGAACACGTTACGGCGAGTTAGCGATCCCATCTGAGAGATTCATTGTTTTCTTCAAGTTTTTCCTTCTTTGTTCTTTTTCCGTTTTTCTTTCTTTCCCCTTCATTTTTTTTCCTGTACGAGTCTTCATTCTTCGGCCGACGCTTTGGACACAGTAAGTAATGAAAGTGCTTGAACGAGTTGTATTGTAATATCTTTCTTTTGGAGTAAGGTAGTTTAAAAGTGATGAAAAAGGTTTAATGTTTTCCTGGCGCATTTTCCTACCTTTGTGTAACTTAGTTCGTATGTATGGAGCATTTAAGTCGATGTTTGTGAGTTAGTATGTTTGTGAACGGAGGTGTGCGATGATATAAACAGAAGCCCAGGGCGCACGCACCCCTCCCCCTCCTCTGCTGTTTTCTCCTGCACTCGGAAGGGGCATAGGTTACATGATCAAAAACACAAATAAACGGACTCTTTTCGGAAAAAAAACTGATTAGGGATGCATTCACGCTTTATTGAAAGTGAACGGCTGGTCGTGCCCGCTCTCACAATTTGTGTTTGGGTCCTAAAGGATATGCGTGTTTGTTTTCATCCGTATGTAGGTAGCTGTGGCTTTGCAGCAGAGGTAGCGTCGTTAACGAGACGATGAAAAGTAGAGACTTATTTAGCGGTGTATTTGTGTGAGAGTAACGCGCTGAAAATTGTGTGGTAACGCGTGATAGCAGATCGATACAGATTTTTTCGCTGAGAGTCAGTTTATCTGTGTTTTTGGTCAATTAGGATTTCAGTACGTGTTTTGAGTTGGTATGGTTGTATTTGTTATTGTAGGTTTCGGTCGTCAATGCTTGTGGGGGATGGTGGTGGAAGGGAGTAAACTGTTTGTGGGAAGGAGTGAACCGTGTTTTTTGTACATATTGTTGCTAAGTTTTTACTGTAATAAGGATGCAGAGGTTTTGTCAATCATGAGCTAATTTGTGTAATTTTTATGGAACTGTTGGTGTGTTGAGGCGTAGTTTTGGATCCAACACACGTCGTCGTTGGTGCTAACAACAGTTCGTCCTGTTTAATGGCTGAATGCAGCGCTACTGTAAAACACGCCCCATTTCCTGAGTTTCGATAGTATCCAGCTGCGTCACTGCAGGCAGCAGTCTCATGGCGGTATTTTCTTGCGACAGCGCCACCCAGTGTATTGGAGTTGTCTTTCAGTTCACAGCGGTGGTTGTCAAAATTGAACCCATCTGAGATGTCTGTGGCTTATACAGTACTTAAATTCTAGAATTTTTAATGAAGGTGTAGTGATAATTATTAGCAGAAGTAATAAAGACTTGATGTTAGTGTGTTCATGATATAGGCAAAAACATTGGCAAGTAATGAACATCTCCTCAGCCTGTAGCAGGGACATGTTGTGTATGAAGGAAAGCCCATGAATGACAGCCTACCATTAGAAAGTGATTTTGTGTATGATGAAATAGAAAGTAAAAACCTTGTATGTTTTACAGTGTACAAAAGAATGAAACAATTATCCAGACATTATATATGTGCAAATGGGATAAGGTACAATAGTGTAATTAATGTCATTTTATTGTTATTGTCATTGCTCAACATTAGCATTACACAATGCCCCACCCTGAGGTTAAGTGTGTTATGCTTGAGGAGATACTCCAGGTTGTCATTTAAATGGCAACAATTTAGGCATTGTTTTACAAGAATTATGGGCTTAACTCTAGTAGATTCATGAATCCAGTATTTACTGCTGGAGAAAGAAGTTTTAACTTTGACATGACTTGTGTTATGTGATATAGAATATATACACACAATTTTATTTTAGTATTACATTTATAAAGCAGAGTCGATGGTTTGTTAATTGGACCTGTGGCATAGTTGTTAGATGATGCAGTAAATGTAATTTGGGGAATATAGTTATATTGATTGATTAATGAGAATTGTTTAATTTTGTGTTGAGTAATATGCCTGTGTAATACAATGGTTTGTAAAATTCTGCATTTTTTTCTTTACAGTTGCTGTCAGCAGAAAGTCATACCTAAGCACATTTTCGACAGTTGGATTTGGTGCGTTTGTGAGGTATGTTATGTTGCTGTTGTATAGTCATAGATGAATTTGCCAAAAAATATGTTTCAATGTATGTTTTTAATACTCATATTCATTCATTTCCTTTGTTGTTTTTTTTATTATTTAGTCCACATGCCTAGAACGAAGTCCTTCCGTCGTTCCGAGGCGGCGGCTCGTAGACTGGCAGAGCGACAGCCACTTGGCATCACCCCCTTGTGGCGTCGTGCACGACAAGAAGATGAAGCAGGTATGTGGAAAATTATATTTATTTGTTTTTGTTGAACTAATTACTGTTGGTGTACTTACAGATGTTGCTTTTGCATTTGTCATCGCTTTTGTGACTGAGTTGGGGAAATCTGATTTGTCTTTCATAGTTCAAGGGACTGGACAGCGCCATCATGTCCTCAGGTGGCCAGTTTCCCCACTGACCAGGAAGAGTCACAAGTTGGTCATTCCACCTGAGTCTTCTGACAAGGAGGTAAAAAAAAGTAGAATTCTCATATATGTGTAGAGCTTTAAATTCATTTACTAGTAGGTGATGTTCTAACTATGTTTTGCTGTTCCAGTTTGTCCTTCTGGTTGGTGACTCCCACCTGCGAGCCATCGTTGATGGGTTCGTGGAGATGCCAAAGGGACTGTTTTCCTTTGGCATCATGTCGACACCAGGGGCTGCTGCGCATGAGGAGAGGATCGAGCTGATCCATGCTGAGGTTCCCCGTACTCCTGCAGCAGTGGTTCTTCTTGCACCCAGCAACAACCTGACGCACTCCAAGACCATCGAGAGTGCAAGTGCAGACTTTGCCATGCTTTTGTCTGCAGCCATGGAATGTTGGTCCAACGTACGTATTGACATGTGTTCTTGTTGGCATATTGAATGGTTTGAAAGGGAAATGTGAAAGGTTTGTCAATACAATACAAATGTTTATACATGTGTTGCCTTATTTTTTAGGTTGCAGTGCTTGAGTTTCCTCCTCGGATCTCCAGCAATCTCCGGTTGCAGCAGGCCATGAGTCAGGAATACCACAGAGTTTCTGCTAGAATGGGTATGTCTGCTTTTTAAAGCAGAATTTGTTGTATTGTTTAATGTGGTTGTGTAAATGAAAACACAATCGTATCTAGTATCTCATACTTTGTCTTGTTGATTTTTTAAGGTGTGAGGTACTTTCCAGCATTCGAACATTTCCCTTTGAGAGAGACTGATTTGTGGGCCAGAGATGGTGTAAGTAGAACTTTCACTTATGACATAAATTGGTCATCTTTAGCACTGAAAGTGTTGTTAATAATTTTTGCTTAATGTTTTTTCAACAGATTCACCTGTCTGATACTGCAGGGATGCCAATCCTTGCACGGCTGCTATGGCAGGCTGCGTACGATGTAAGTTGTGTTGTGTTATAAAAAGATTATGGTTCATTGCATTGAATGTGAATTCTTTACTAATCAGTGCATTTGGGTTATTGCACTTACTATGTTATCTGTAATAATACCAATTTAGTATGTTTTAAATGTTATATTTGACCTGCTTATTAATAACTGTGTTTTGTTATGTCATTAAATAGACCCTGAAGCCACTGCCACAGACAACACGCGTCCAGGTTCCAACACCTCCCAAGCCCTCTGTCCCACAGGTCAAGCCTAGACTTGTGGTGAGAGGTGAAGTTCCTACTCTGCGTCCTCCAGTGAACCCCTTCACTGAGTGGACCACTGTGAGACAGCGCAGAAGGGTAAGTTGTTGATAGTTTTTTGAAAGATTTGTAAATGTATACGCTGTGTGCACTGAAGTTCAATGATAATAACTACAAACTGTGTTTCTTTGAATGACAGGGGAGCTCATCAGGGGAATCATCTCTCTCCTCTGGTGTGGTTCCTAAGAAGCGGATGGTTGGAAAGCAGGTTTGTAATGTTTCATCTTGTTGATAGAGTTGCGGACATGTCTGAGGTGCTGTGCTTAAAGCAAGCAAACATTCTATACATAGTTTACATGTTTGAAATAGTGCTAAGTTTGCTTTGTAGTAAATTTATGTATCATTGTATTTCTTTACACCTGTTCAGTTTAAGAACTGTATCTGTGTTGTAATTTCACAGGTCCTGAAGGAGTGTGCCATCCCGCTAACACCAGTCTGGTTTAGCGCTGCGCTGTTGGATGAGATGGAAAAGGTTGCTCCATCTCATCTGCCTGCTCCTGCAGAGTGCAGACCTGTTCCCAAGGGCAAGCAGGTAATATTCATAGACACTGTGTTTATATTACCCAGTAACCCAGTTACCCAGTCCAAACTTATTTCATTGTGTATAATGTTGTAACTTGTATTTTCATTAGAAGGCCTTTGTGGAACAGAAGAAGGCTGCTGTCTCCAAGAGGAGTCGGTCCGTTCGACAGGTGAGTTTTATAAGATTATTTTGGCAAACAATGTTTTGTTTTATTTAAGTAACAGTGTCACAAGTTAACTGCAGTCTGAGAACTCATACATGACTGTGGTTGTTTTTGTAGGCGGAGGCAGTGCCGTGTGTAGGAGGTGTGAAGTCCCAGGCCACACCTGCTACTGTCGTGCCTGAGATGGTTGGAGAGGAGGTTGGTGTTTAATTTAACAATAAAATGTTTTTTGTTTGTTCTTCATACTGATTGAATGTCACATAAGTACTGTAATGGTTCAAGCAATAGGTTTGACTTATATCAGTGACATATCTGTGTTGTCTATGCTGGTAATTGACCTGTTTTGTTTTTGATCAGGTGCCAGTGCCCCACGTGTCCCCAGCGTGTCCTGTGTCCTCTGTGTCCCCTGTGCTTCCCGTGTCTCCATGTGCCAGCCCTGCCCAGGCCCCTGAGGTGGAAGGTAGCGCGAAACATCGCTCTCAAAGATTCATCAAAGGTCAGAGTGATATTTGTTGTCTGTCTTGTGTTTGTAGTGAGCAGTTACCCACACCTGTAGTTTCTGCCAGTACTTTAAGACTAGGCAGTGGTGAGCGTCCTGATGTTAACACAGCAATATGTTGTAGTGTTGTAGCTGCCATCAAGCACAAAGTTTCACCTGTGTGTACATGGCGTGGTAGAGACCTGGATGAGATCAGGTCACAGGGTAGTGACTTGTATGCGTTTATAGCACAGGAGAGTCACAATCTGGCAGAGAAGGACAAGTTTTTTCAGCTAGTTGAAAAGCGTAGTGTTTTTGGTAAGAAGTGGAGACTTGAGCTTGACTTGGCAGAGTACATTGCTGCTACGTCTAGTGGAGAGGCTCTGTTGTATGAGAAGCTTCAAGACCTGCTGATGAGTACAGGCATGTGTCTCTTTAGCATTGATAATGCCTGTACAGTTATCATACAGCACAACAACTACTTTGTGGTTGTTGACTGTGGTAGACGGGATGAATCTGGCTTTGCTTCGAGCTGTGGCAGATCTGTGGCTGTGTTTACCACATGCCTGAATGACTTGATGTGCCACATCAGGGGTCTGCAAAAGTCATTGCAAGGACAGTGCTATGCTGTTGTGCGCATGGATCTGGCTGAGTTGGGACTTGAGATTGGTGCGCACAGTTCCACAAGGGTTGTAGATAGTGTTGTTGAAACTGCAGACAGTGATGTTGAAATTGTAGACAGTGATATTGAGCTTAGTGTAGGGAGCTCCTCAGAGGCTGCAGACAGTAATGGAAACATAGAAGTTGAAGCTAAGGTTGAGGGAAGTAGTTTTGTCACACCTCCACATCGAGTAGGATCTGTGCAGGGAGCATTCCATCAGGGAGATGCTCGCTTTCAACACGCAGGGAAACAGTGCATGGCCATAAGCCTGGTAAGTTTAGCTAAACACACAATTCAGAGTGTGTTTTCATGGCAGTCACATACCTTAGATGAGGTCCTTGTGTCAGGGGACAAGTTGTACTCTTCTTTAAGAGAGAACAACTTGATCAGTGATGCTAGGGATCACTATCTTCTTGCCACAGAACTGCCCACACAGCATGTTGTTCATGGACAGAGGTTAGATTTTTTCTATGGTGACGTTGTCAGTGGAAATGTTGATACTACTTACGGCGAATTAATTACATCTGGGGTGCATTTCAGTTTGAAAGACGGATTGACAGAGATGTTTCGTAATTATAACACATGTCTTTTGACAGTGTGTGCAAACACCTGTGCTATTATACATCAAAACGGACAGTATGCACTTGTTGATTCTCATGCTCGTAGTTCCAATGGTCTTGTAGATTCTAGGGGGAAGAGTGTTGTTTTATATTTTAGCAATCTTGATGAACTTTTTCATCATGTACATAGACTTGCAAGAACAATGAGTAGATACGAGAAGCCATTTGAGATTACAGGTGTTTTTGTCTCCCTGCATGAAGATACTGTTCATAGTTATGTGTGCCCGCCACATTCACAAACTGTGCAAAATACTAACAGAGTGTTTGGTAGTAGTTTGATGGAAAGTTCTGGACATCTGGCAACGATGAGCTGCAGCAAGAGTGGAAGACTTAGCAAACGCAAAAGAGTAGCTGGAAGTTTAATGTGTAAGAAGTTGAAAAGAAGGGATGTTAAAGATATTGATTCAGATGTAGAGTTTGTTAGTGATTTAAGTAGTCACCAACTAATGTTTAATCCTCTTAGTAAGGCAGTGTCAGAGTCTTTGTGCATACAGTTAAAGATCCAGTGTGACAAAGTTGATCCTGTATCTACTGAAATAGGTCCATTAGGAGCTCCATGTAGAAATGAAAAGATAGCTGGTGATGGTAATTGTTTCTTTAGAGCAGTTAGTCAAGCTGTAAGTGGAACACAGGATTATCACAGGAAATTTAGACTTGCAGTTGTTAAGCAGCTACAAAGTAATGACGTGGACTATACTAGTCTGTTGAGAAGTCAGTATTCATCTGTCAAAGACTACCTTAGTAAATCAAGAATAAAATACCTTGGTAGCTGGGCAACAGAATTAGAAATTCAAGCAGCAGCAGACTTTTTAAGAGTTAATTTATTCACATACTGTCAAGATCGGTGGCTTCAATATAGTTGCAAGAATACACAGATGTCAAGTCAGGGAATTTATCTAGAAAACTGTTATGGGAACCATTATGAGACAGTTGTTTGTGTAAATCAGCCTAAATCTCAAACATGTTATAAATATTGTAAAGTCCGTCAGGCCAGTTCTGCAAGATATAATATAAGACAGAGTACAGACAAGAAAACAATGTGTTTAGGAGACTTCTCTTTAAACACACCTCATGAAGGTGAACCTGTGGATGTTGATGCTTCCCAAAAGTTTTCAGATAAACCATCTACATATTTTAAAAAAAAAAAGAATCGTCTTCAGAAATGGAACTATGAAATGCATAGAGACAAAAAACAGCACACAAGTAAGGAAAAGAAGAGATTTAGATATCATACTGATTTGTTGTTTCAAGCAAAATTAAAAGGCATTAGTAAAAACAGAATGAGAATGAATTACCACTTAGATCCTTTGTATAGAGAAGTAAAGAAAGAAAAGTGTATACAGCACTACCAGACAAACGAAATATATAGACAGAAGAAGAAGGAAAAGAATATCCAAGAATACCAGACAAATCCATTACATAGAGAAAAAATGAAAAAACGGAGTATAGATGAATATCAATCAAATCCATTACATAGAGAAAAAATGAAAAAACGGAGTATAGATGAATATCAATCAAATCCCTTACATAGAGAAAAAATGAAAAAACGGAGTATAGATGAATATCAATCAAATCCCTTACATAGAGAAAAAATGAAAAAACGCAGTATAGATGAATATCAATCAAATCCCTTACATAGAGATAAAATGAGAAAACGGAGTATAGATGAATATCAATCAAATCCCTTACATAGAGAAAAAATGAAAAAACGCAGTATAGATGAATATCAATCAAATCCCTTACATAGAGAAAAAATGCAGAAAAGGAGTAAAGTGAAGTATAAAGTAAATAAAGTACACAATCAACGTGTGAAAGCCCTTAGTCTTAGGAAGTTCCATAATGATGCAGAGCATAGGAAAAAAGTTGCAGCAGGTAACCAGTTAAGGAGAGAAAAGCAAAAAAAAATGTCAGAGCAATTTGATTTTGTTATGAAACAATTTTTAGATAAAGTTAAGGATGGTCCAAATTTTCCTTGTTGTGTTTGTCATAAGCTGTTGTTTAAACATCAGGTCTTAAGTTGTAAAAGAAGTGACTATAGCAAAAACAGGGCATCAGCTTTAATAGCAGAAACATGTTTAACAAATGATTTTTTACATGAGTGTAGTGATGAATGTGTATTACCTTGTAGCTTGTTGGATTCACCGATGGGTCAGATGTGGATTTGCTACACCTGCCATTACAAAATTAACAAAGGAGAATTCCCATCTGAGTGTGTTTTAAATAACTTGGCACTTAACCCCATCCCACCAGAGCTATCATGTTTGAACAGTCTTGAACAGCATTTGATTGCATTAAATATACCATTTATGAAAATGTTAGCGTTACCTAAAGGTGGGCAAAATGGAGTTCATGGACCAGTGACTTGTGTTCCTGCAAATATTGTGCAGACAGATAATTTATTGCCGCGTTCTAATATGGAAGGATCTTTGTTGCGGGTGAAACTAAAGCGCAAATTAACATATAAAGGACATTATGAATATCAATTTGTTGACCCAATGCGTATACGTAGAGCTTTGAATTATTTAAAACACACCAACGTTCATTATAAAGACATAGAGTTTAATGAGCAGTGGTTAAATGAATTTTGTAGAGAAGATATTGTTTGTAAGGAAATTAATGATGCTGATACGGTTGATAGTGAAGTGGCTGCAGATGTTGTTGAGGATGAGTTGTTGCATGATAGACAACAACATTGCATGTTTCAAGATACATGTCTCATGCCAGTAGATATCGGTCAGGAAGCATTAGATCAGTATTTTGATGAGACTTTGAATGTAGCCCCAGCTGAAGGAAATAACCCTGTTAGATTATTGTGTGATGAGGCAAATGAAGCTAAATGTTTTCCAGTATTATTTCCACAGGGTAGTAATACTTATCATGAGACTAGACAGCATAAAATAACTTTATGTAGGTATTTTACCAACAGGATCTTAAATGCTGATGGGCGATTTGGCAAAAATGTAGAATACATTTTCTATGCTCAATACATGTCAGAGCTAGAACAGGTTGTTTCAAAAGTTTCTATAGCATTGCGGAAAGGCAAAAGAGGCTTTGAATCAATAAAAGCTAGTGATTTATTAGAAAATGAGGGATCCTTGAAAAAATTGTTGGAGTTTGATGATGGCTATCGTTTTCTGAAACCTATTAGAGGTACTCCAGCATTTTGGCAGGGAATTCAGAAGGACTTACTGGCCTGTGTCCATCAACTTGGTATTCCAACATGGTTTTGTTCGTTTTCATCAGCTGATATGAGATGGAAAAATCTATTAAGTAGTATTTTAAAACAGGAAGGTAGGACACAGACAGCTGAAGAGTTAGAATGGGCAGATAGGTGTGAGCTGCTGCGACATAATCCTGTAACAGCAGCTAGAATGTTTGATTTTCGCTGGCACTGTTTTTTAAGAGAAATATTGATGTCTCCAGCTGAGCCGATTGGTAAGATTCAAGATTATTTTCATAGGGTAGAGTTTCAGCAACGTGGCTCTCCACACATTCATAGTTTGTTTTGGATAGAAGATGCTCCAGTTATTGATAAAAACACAGATGAAGAGGTGGTTGAGTTCATAGATAAATATGTAACATGTGAATTACCATCTCAGGATGAGGATTTGTTTGAAGTAGTTTCATCTGTGCAGCAGCACTCTAAGAGACATTCAAAAACATGTAAGAAAAAGAATACCAATTGTCGTTTCAATTTTCCTAGGCCAGCATCAGGTAGGACCTTTATTTGTCGCAAAACTGAACAAGATGCAAAAGGCACTTGTCAGTGTCAGACAGAGAAGACAGACAACTTTACTCCAGTTCCATGTGATTGTCAGGCCAAGAAAGAGACAGCGAAAAAACTTAGGGAGGAGGCATCAGCCCTTTTGAGATCAGTAAAGGTAATCCTTGCAGATGAAGAGAAAAGCAGTAAATTCAGTAGTATAGATCAGTTGCTTTCCAGTGTAGGAACAGATCAGGATGGTTTTGAGCAGGCGTACAAACTATTTGCGCGCAAAACACACATTGTCTTAAAGAGACAGATAAATGAAGTTTGGACAAATCAGTATAGTAAGCCACTGCTGAAATGCTGGAATGCCAACATGGACATCCAGTATGTAGTTGATGCATATGCATGTGTAGTGTATATCATTTCATACATATCTAAAGCAGAGAGAGAGATAGGACTACTGTTAGGTAATGCACAGAAAGAGGCTTCAAAAGACAAAAATCTTAGTGCAAAAGAAGCTTTGAACAAACTTGGTAGTGTTTATCTCCATAACAGAGATGTTTCTGCACAAGAGGCTGTTTACAGACTAGTTCCTAACATGCATCTCAAGGAATGCTCTAGAAAGGTAGTGTTTGTTCCAACAGGGGACAATATAATTAAAATGAGTTTACCTTTAAATGTATTAAAACAGAAGGCATCTTCACAGGACCTTACATCAGAAGACATGTGGATGATGAGTGTAGTTGATCGTTATAAGAACAGGCCAGAAGACAGGGAATTTAGTGAAATGTGTTTGGCATCTTTTGCTTCTGAATACCGTGTACTTAGTAAAAATGAGACATCAAAAAGTAGAATTAAACTGAAAAATGACAGCGGTTTTGTCATGAAAAGAACACGTTCAAAACCAGCAATTGTACGGTATGCACATTTTTCTGAAACCAAAAATCCTGAATCCTTCCATCAAAGTATTTTGCAGTTGTTTCTCCCATATCGCGAAGACACTGAGCTGAAACCTACAAATTTTGCAACCTTTGAAGACTTTTACAAAAGTGGTTATGTCACATTTAGTGATGGCACAAAGCAGTTAGTGAAGTCTGTTGTAGATTGTAACAAGAGAAGGTTTCAAGTTGAAAGAGAAAATTTAGATGACATTAGAAATTCTGTCGATAGTGATGCTATTTTAGAAGATGCCTGGTGCGAGCTGTGTCCACAGCAAGAACTGGAGCGTTTACAGTGTGTGGAGGAATTTCAAGATGGAGAGCAGAGTGTGGAGGAACACACTGACAACATTCCAGATTTAGCAGTCACTGATACAGAGGTTTGTCATTTAGAAAAGAGGAGTAACATTCTAAGTAGGCATGATGGTGTAGCTTTAGTTAGGTCTCTGAATGAAACCCAGTTATCCATTTTTTATCAAGTTAGACAGTGGTGTTTAGATAAGGTAAATGGTAAAAAGGTAGATCCTCTGCATGTGTTTATAAGTGGTGGGGCTGGTACTGGAAAGAGCCATTTGATTAGGGCTGTCCAGTATGAAGCCATGAGGTTACTGTCAACAACATGTCGTCATCCTGACAACACTTGTGTTTTGTTGACAGCACCTACAGGGATTGCTGCATACAATTTACATGCAGCAACTATCCACAGCACATTCAGCATTGGAAAGGAGGTACGCTTACCGTACACTCCTTTGGGCGAGGAAAAGATTAATTCTTTGCGAGCTAAATTAGTAGATTTGCAGTTGTTAATTATTGATGAAATCTCAATGGTAGATCACAGATTGCTAGCTTACATTCATGGTAGATTGAGACAGATCAAACAGACTGGTGACTTTTCCCCTTTTGGTAATGTAAGTGTTCTAGCAGTTGGTGATTTTTATCAGTTGCCTCCTGTTAAAGGGAAGCCTTTATATGCCGACGATCAAGGTGTGAATTTGTGGTCCAGTCTGTTTAGTGTTGTTGAGTTAACTACAGTCATTAGGCAAAAGGATAGCAAGTTTGCTGAATTGCTGAATAGGATTAGAACTCAACCTAAAGACAGTCCAATGCTCCCTAGTGATATTGAAACATTAAAGCATCGTGAAACCGGTGAGGTCAGTTCAGCTTTGCACATATTTCCAACTAATATGCAGGTGAATGAGCACAATATTCAGGAACTATTCAGGACTTGTCCTGAATATCTGGTGGTTGAGGCAGAGGACTATGTGAATAGTAAAAAAACAGGGAAGCTTGAGTTGATGACCGGGCATCATACCAAAGCAGATAAAACATGTTTGGAGGAAACACTGTTTTTGGGAAAAGATGCTCGTGTGATGTTATGTAAAAATGTAGATGTTAGTGATGGTTTGGTCAATGGTGTGTGTGGAACTGTGACCCACATAGTCACCATTGATGGTAAAAAGTTTCCTCAGCTGGTGTTTGTTAAATTTGACAATGCTGAAATTGGAGCTCAGAGGAGGAAACGCTCTACCAATGTTAGTGCAGATTTAATGGGCTCGACAAGTATTGAACCAGAAGAGGAGAGAGTCAACAGTAAAGGTGGATTGCGGAGACAATTTCCACTGAAACTTGCTTGGGCTTGTACAGTTCATAAAGTGCAAGGTCTTACTGTAGATAATGCTGTTGTATCTTTTAAAAGGATATTTTCAGCAGGGCAGGCATATGTGGCCTTAAGCCGCGTCAAGAGTTTATCAGGCCTGATTGTGCAGCATTTTAATGAAAAAAAGGTTTATTGTAAGGATGAGATCAAAGAAGCCATAATTAGTATGCCCAAATTTGTATTAGAAGACAGAACAATGCAAACAAAAGCACATACATTTTCTGTGTTTTTGATGAATGTGCAAAACTTATCTCTTCATCTGTCTGATTTAGTGTCATGTACACAGCATCTGCAGCCTCACTGTATTGCAGTAACAGAAACCTGGTTATCCAATGATTCAGTTTTAGAAGATATCAAATTCAATGGTTACGATTTCCATAACTGCCCACGAAGTCTGTCTTACACTAGTAACCACCCAGCTCTGAAAGCTTTGCAAGCCCAACAACATGGTGGTGTTGGTATTTTTTGTGCAGATAATGTGGTCTTTCACTCAATCCAAATTCCACAGGTGAATATCGAGTGCTTGGTGTGCAAGTATGTTGATCTGGAAATTCTGCTTGTTATAGTATATCGCCCACCAGCTTATCCCATGTCTTTGTTTAAAGAGTATCTCAGCAAGTTACTTGATGAACTGAACCCACTAAGTAACACAGTTGCTGTCATGGGAGATTTTAATGATGACATTTTGAAGTCATCATCAGTCTGCAATTTTTTTGCAGAAAGGGGGTACGTTCAGCTTGTGACACAACCCACCACAGAGAAAGGCACATTAATTGACCACGTGTATGTGAAAACAACACAATATGAGGTAGAGACAGTAGTGTGGCCTACTTACTTTAGCGATCACGAAGGGATTTTGTGTTGTTTCAAAAGCACATCTCCTCAAAGTGATGAGACAGAATAACTGTACTTTTCACAGTGTAGGTGTTGATATTTGTTAGAAGTGTAAATAGTTATGTAGATCAGAGGGAATTGAAATAATTTTGTAGTGTTAAGAATCTATGCAGTTTTATAGTTCCATGCCTTCTGTGTTCTTTTTGTTCTACAAATGTGTATATTTAGCTGTTTATATGTTTTTGTATTTGTATGTTTGTCCTGTCAGAGTTTGTCCTGTTTGTAAAGTATGTCTTGTCATGTGTTCCCACTCATGGCCTGCACCTTGTCGTGGTGAGTGGGCTTTCAACTAAGATGGGCCACCTGTGTTGTATGTTACATATACTGTGTTGTAAAACTTGGACAGAGCTCACTTAGTTTTAAAATGTTGTTGAAATAGAGCATAAAGAAGCAATAACACGAAAAGTGAAAGAACAAAAAAGTATAGGTAAATAAGGTCAAGGGCTGCACTGTAACTAATGACTATAAATACACTAATATACATTTCTTGCAAGGGAATACCAATTTTCATTGTGCCATCGGTTGTGTCTGATTGTACAGCTCTGCAGGTGAATCCTCATGTGGATGAAACTATTGCACCGCCCAGTGCCTATGCACAATGAGTATCACGACAGTGAAGCCACTGTACCCCTTTCATATTTGCATATGCTTTTAAAGTTGTTCAATGCTAATGTGAAAATATTTCTCAGTATTTCCACTGTAGCATTATTATTCCTCATTGTCATTCTTCCTCCAGTGCTTAGTTATTGTGCTAACAACCAAGATAGACACCATTTCCTCTTGCTCCTTCCTCCCTATTTGCCCGTCTTGTTCAAAATGTTTGTCTTTCTGAAGTATGAAAACCTCTGTCTATATCGTATCCAAAACCTGAAATCACGGATTTCCTTGGCTGGTTACTTATCGCAATTGATCAAATTGTGACTGGCATACTGGGAGCCTTCACAGTTGTTCTGTGCCTGTCTACACCATGCCATGGCATTGTTGTGGTGATCCTGGTCGCTGTGTGGAGCCTACTCTGTCCCCCCACCTCCTTTCTCTGTTAAGCTGCTCAGACCTTCCTGCTGCAATCCATGCACCTGCAAGTAATTGGTAACCATCGACGCCACCTATTACACCCTGGTGGAAGGAAGGACCGGGGCCAGAACTTTCTAGCTGTGTCAGTGATATTACAGCTAAGTAAGTATGTTCTTAGTTGATCTCTGCATGTGCCTTTTTGAGTATTTCCTAAATCTTACCTCTGTGTCTGTCCTCTCTTCCAGTGGCTGTTCAAGCTAATCGTCACCCAAGCACAAGTTGTTCCCTCTGGTTAACTGCAGCCTCAGCTCATTGTACCTCTCAGAAAGTGCATTGGACAGGATTTGAATTGACAACAAATAAAGCCTCTCAAAAGTGTTTCTGTCTTTCTCTTGCTTCTGGGCCCAAGAAACAAATGGTTATAGAAACCATTAGCATTGTGTCTTTCTGTCTTAAAAGAGCTTAAAGTAAAATGTTATTTTCTGTGAGGGAGCCACCATTTCTGATAGTGACAATCATTGCTTGATGTTGTGCATTGTTCCGTGTTGATAGTTTGTAAGATTTATATAAAATGGATTAATTATACATATGAAATGTAATTTTCATAAAAATTTAGACAGCCATGAAGTTTACATGATAAAAAAACATTAGTATTACTTGTATATACTTGAGGTTATTTTGTATTGATTGAACACGTTGTGACCTTCATTTATTTTAAAGTTAGAAAAAACGTATTGTAGTGTCATGTATTTGTAAGAACAAATGTGTTTTCATGAAACTACATAATAAAGTTTACTTGATGGATTGATTGAATTATTATGAAGATTTCTACACACTTTGGTTGTACATGAACAAAATGTTTAGCATGAATTGATTTTGGGGTTTTTTTTGAAGGGGAACAATATTTAAAAGATATAATCTTTCATGTAATCATAGTTTGTCTGTAAAAATGTACAGATTCAAAATAAATGACATTTGAACTACACACTGTAACTTTCAAATAGAATGTAACTGAAAAGTAGAAGTAAAGAAGAAATCAGCATCACAAACATGAGAAATGATTGAGAGTTATTGATAGATATTTTCCTGTGGGTTGAAAATGTCTCAAGGTGTTGAAATTTGACATTCACAAAAGAGAAAACGTTGGATAGATGAGCAGTTCTGTGTTTAACAATGTTATAATACAGCTGTCAACAGAAAATGATGTTGACTGCACTGTGTGCAAAGCAGGTGTGAGCAACTTTCTGTCAGAATAAAGGCTACCTAATGAGAACTGATTCACACAAAAGATAAAAAGGTTCTTAACAGAGTTGCAGAGGTCATGCTTAAATAACAGCAATGGTAGCATAAGTGGTAATACTGTGTAAAGACTGTACTGACAGGTCAATGATATCATGTAACAATTATAGCAAATAATATACAGAACAAAGACATGAATAACAAAGAGCTCCATCAGTACCAGTGCTGTTAGAACATGCATCAGAGACCCGTCCAGAGTAAGAGTGAGGTCACATGTGTAAAGTTGTAATGTTAACTTTTCATCTGCAATGTGTATAGTTTCCACAAGGCAAGTTTGGAGTTCATCACAGTGAAAACCTGGGAGTAGTTAATTGAAATACATACCCTATAAACGTAATTTTGGCTATTTGAGGCCATTGCCATCAGGTTGCGCTTGCGGGGGGAAATCATGACATCGCTGTGTCTGGGGCTTAACAGTGAACATGTGTGTTGATTTTGGTGCTGATCGGACAAAGTTGAAAAATGCCGAACTTTGAGCCCATGTCCTAGCAAAACACAAAAAAATTCTGTAAATTGTATTATGAATTTGAATCTGCAATGTGTGTAGTATACACATGGCAAGTTTGGAGTTGCTGTGACAAAAGCCCTAGGACTAGTTCGTTCAAATGCGTAGGCTCCAAATCGTGAAAATCCCATATTTACGTGCGAATAGCGAAGTTCGTGTTGAGAATTCACGATAGTCATAAAAGACTTTTTTGTTCATCTGGGCATGCTTGTTACAGCCACCAAATTTCAGGGCTGTAGCTCAAAGCAGACCAAGGGGCTGCAGTTTTTAGCCCCTAGGGGGCGCGAGGAGGTATGGATTTTTGCAGGGACAGTGGAATCACAAATTTTTCGCACAGTTTGAATTTTATGGCTAGGTCATTTCGCGTTTATTGGAAGCCAAAGGCACGCAAAGTGACATTATATCGGCAGAAACAAAGAAGAATAATAATAATAATAATAATAATAATAATCCTAACGGTTACAAGAGGGCCTCGCCCCGGTTCCCGGGGGCTCGGGCCCTAAAAAACACCTTGAGGTCTGCAGCTCGATGATACATCAACCCTTAATATTAAAAAGTATCTGTATCTGTATCTGTGTCTGTATCTGTATCTGTATCTGTATCTGTATCTGTATCTGTATCTGTATCTGCCATACTGGCTCTGTATTTACTTGGTATCGGATCAATACCAAAAGTCCCAGTATCGCCCATCTCTAGTAAGGAGGACTGTCTGTGTTTTGGATAGGGGAGGGACTCACACACGCTGACCATTAAGACCCAAATCCACATTATTTTCATTGTTTGTATTAACTAAGTTTCCTTTTGGGGAAATTCTATTCCATTATAATAAAATTATTCTATTCTATTCTATTCTATTCTATTCTATTCTATTCTATTTTATTCTATTCTTACAATTGTTTAAAGTATGTTGTCAGTAACTGTCATCGTATTTCTATTGCAGCCAAAGGTGAAGAGGATTTTAATGACATGGAGCTCAAGAAAACAGGTCAGTCAAGTCCAGCAAGGAAGGATGAGTGATAAGGAGTTACAATGGAGACAAGGCTTCCTGCAGGTAAATGAGAGATAGGAAACTCAGAAAATCTTCAGAAAAGGTTTGAGGGGCTTGAAGAGAAAACCAAAGGCTGCTGCTGTGCCACCGTTCGAACAATAAAGCAGAGGTGAACACATGAGATCCTGTGCAGCGCGCACATCAAGACAGAACATACTAAAATTACGCCTGTACCATTAATTTCATAACTGGGTTTGGTGGGTGGGTGGTGTATCTTTAATTCAACATTGTTCAGCCTGAATACTGAAGATGAAGACATGTTTTTGCAGTGATTTCACTTGTAGTCACATGCTGCCATCCTGTGGTCACAATGTAGGGTGACATCAGCTAAATTGGGCCACTTCTTGGTAAATAGCTTCAGGCATTTACAAAAAATAATGCATTCTATTAAAATGTGGTTTTATGGCTAATAATAATAATGGTTGTTTTCTTTACATTTTGTGTTGGAATTATGCAGTATTTTTTTTTTAGGCCCTACAGGTCTTAATAGGTCAGCTGTGCCAACTTTTTTACACAAGCAGAATTCAGGTAAAATGGGTCAGCTGATCAGGTAAAATGCGATGCTTATCGGGTAAGTTGGGCCAGTCCAGCTGCAAAGGGATAGTCATTAATTTTTATTGTAAAACAACTATCGATGTGGCAACATAATTTATTAGAACAATTTCATATTATCAGGACAATTAATTACATAGTAAATGATGAATAAATGAATGAATAAATAGACACCAACTGATATGCTCATCGCAAATGGCAATGTGAACTTTGGCATAAAACACATTGATAAAAACAATAAAAACTGCAACCTACTAGGCCTTAAAATGGGATTTATGCAAAAACTGTTACTTAAAACACGAATTTAGACACATTCCTAACAGGTGAAGCCATCATCGCCACAGATGACGTTCTTTTCGCCATAGCTCTCATGGCACCTGACCAAGCAGTTAGAGACTTGATGATCCATTCCTCTGTTGCCTTTGGATCATCAGGGTTACCATGGCGAGCCTTACAGAAGTGACATGGCTGGTTGTCTTGCTGTGTTTTCCTGTTGACCTTTTTGCCCTTTTGTATTTTTTTTTTTTTTGATTGCTTTGGTTTGGTTTTATTTTTTGTGGCAATGTAGCTAAGGTGTTCCTCACTTGTGAGGTTGTAGCTTGGTGGTTTAGATCTTTTTCTTGTGGCCCTCTCTTGTGAATGGATGGGGATCAGGTCACTGAATAGCTCCAACAGACTAAAATGAGACAATAATAGACTACACGTGAATATACACATAAACTCAACTTTCGTTTGTGTGTGTGTGTGTGTGTGTGTGTGTGTGTGTGTGTGTGTGTGTGTGCGTGTGCATCATGCATGCATCTGTGTGTATGTTTTTCATTTAGGCTTTACATGATGAAGTATCACCTACTGTGGAAGTGGTTGGTTCTTCCCAGAAAGTAGTTTATTCCCGGGGAGTAAAGACAATGATCTTCACTGTCTTTCCAAAGGCAAATGTTTTTGCAGCTCTGTGCAATATTATTTCACATTTTGTCATTCATTGCTTTGTACCACAACTTTATGTAGTTTTTATTTTACATGTTTTGCATTTTCAGTTGTCATGCACTGCTTTTGTGCAATTAATTTCACAGTTTTGCATTGCAGCTTTTCGTGTCAGCCTTTCAACGCATTTTCTGCAAGGCACCTTTCCAGTTCAATATTGTTCAGCCTGAATACTGAAGACAAAATTGTTTTGCGGTGATTTCACTTGTAGTCACATGCTGCCATCTTGTGGTCACAAAGTACAGCTTTGCACGTTTTAGTTCCAAGTACCATAGGTAGGCAGTAAAACTTGCTGATATCGCATTCTGAAGCACATAAAAATATTGTGAGTGATAATATTGTAATTTTTTCACTAAAAAGCAACAACTGCTCATGTTTTTAGAAGCCATAGCTGAGTTTCTACCTTTGCAGAGTGAAATAGCACGTCGTTACAACTCATTCAAAAAGTATTACCTAAAGCTATGTGACATGAGCTTAAAAGCAATTATGTGTTAATTAAATACTGATCGAAATAAAGAGCACATCACAGTTTTATGCATATAAGGCTTTGCAGAGCAAAAAACACCATGTCATGATTCAATTTATGATTTGAGATGCTGAAGACATCTTTATTGCGTCTGTCAGCTTTTTGTAGGTAAACTCAAGCGTTTGATGTTTGATTTTGAACGCTTTTTGTTCATCATTCAAAATCACTCTTGAACACACCTTTTCCGATTGTTTTCTCCTGGATATGAATGCAACACAGGAAAAGTCTACGGAGGGCAGAGATAGCAGAAATATGAAATGATGACAGTAATCACAACAGTACTGTGCCGGATGCCAAAACAGCACTGAAAACGCACGACAGTGAATAAGATGGATTTTTGTACAACATAGATCACACAGATGTGATTAAGTGACAAAGTAGTGAGGACGGCAATACCAATGGACCTGTTTAGTGAAAGAAAAAAGGTTTGCAGAGCGATAAAGGAAAATGAAAAAATATTTTAAATCGTGCTTTAAGTTCTCATCATCTGTTGGACTGTTTCTGAAGTCATTTTGATGTAACTCGTGTGTGTTCTATGTCAAATATGAAAAGCTAAAAAGGAGAGAGAAAGCAGAGGTATTGATGTGTAATGACAAAAGCGCAACAACACCATGCTGTATGACAAAACAGCAACGAAGAGGCTCAGGACACTGGAAGTGTACTCTGGTTTACTCATTTCAGTAGTAGTGTCAAAAGCTTAATTTTGTTACAGTTCCCATGAATCTGCATCATAGAGTCGTTGTAAAGGACCAAAAACGCTTTGCTTTAGCCATAAAAACACATAAAAGGCTCATGACACGGAATTACATGGATTTGTACTCTGATTTGCTCATTGCAGTTCTTATGTCATGAAAGCATAATCATGCGTAGCGGAGCAAGAAACGCCAAAAAGACAGGACACCATGCTGTATGACAAAACAACCGCGAAAAGGCTCAGGACACGGATAATGTACTCTAAACTACTCGTTTCAGTGAGTGTAACAAAGGCATAATGATTCCACAGTTCTCTTTTACCTGCATTGCAGAGTCGTGGTAAAGAGCCAAAACACTTTGCAGAGCGAGAAACACCAAAAAAACACAACAACATACTGTGAGACAAAACAACACCGAAAAGGCTCGGGACACGGGAGGTGTACTCTGATTTGCTCATTTCGGTGAGTGTGTCTCAAAAGCATTATTGATTTGCACAGTTCTCATGCACCTGCATCATAGAATCCTGGTTAAGCACCAAAAGCGCTTTGCTTTAGCGAGAAAAACCATTTATGACATATTATTTAAATCAAACTTTAAACTCTAATTACACTCATTCGCGGATTATCTTCCCTTGAATCTGAAAGTTTCTCAGGTTTGGGGGTCAAATACCAGCGCTTTTGCAGGAGAAAGCTTAAGAGGACAGAGACAACACAGTAGTGCAATTGATCACAGAAAGAACAACAATGACATGCTGGATGTCGAAATAAGGCTCAGGACACGGCATTACATGGATTTGTACTCTGAGTTGCTCATTTCAGTAATAGTGTCTTAAAAGCGTAATGATTCCACAGTTTTCTTGTACCTGCATCAAAGAGTCAGTGTAATGACCCAAAACGCTTTGCAGGGCAAGAAACACATAGAAAAACACAATAACATGCTGCATGACAAAACAACACCGAAAAGGCTCAGTACATAGGACAAATTCTCTGAACAAGTAATTTTCGTGATTGTGTCACAAATGCACTACTGATTTGTACAGTTCTAATGCATCTGCATCATAGAGTCGTGGTTAAGCACCAAAACGCCTTGCCTTAGCAAGAAAAACCTATTAATGACATATTATTCAAAATCATATTTTAACAATAAAAACAATACAGATCAGGACACAGAATTACATGTATTTGTACTCTGTTTTGCTCATTTCAGTATAAGTGTCACAAAAGCATAATAGTTCCTAGTTCTTTCCTGAATCTGCATCAGAGAGTCGCTTTAATGAACCAAAACGCTTTGCAGGGCGAGAAACACCAAAAAGACTAGACAACATGCTGAATGTTGATTTGTCTCAAATCAACACCGAAAAGGCTCAGGAAACGGGAAAAGTACTCTGATTTACTCATTTCAGTGAGTGTGTGACAAAAGCACAATTGTGTTACAGTTCCCATGTACCTGCATCATAGAGTCGTGGTTTAGCACCAAAAGCGCTTTGCTTAAGCGAGGAAAACATAAAAATGACATATTAGATGAATCAAACTTGAAACTCATATTCGCGTTTTATCTTCCCATAAATATGAAAGTTTTTCACGTTTTGGGGGTCAAATATCACAGCATTTGCAGGAAAAAGCTAAAAAGGGCAGAGAATGCAGAAATTTGCAATGACCATAGGAAAAATCTACAATAACATGCTGGATGCCAAAACAGCACAGAAAAGGCTCAGGACACGGAATTACATGTTTTTGTACTCTGTTTTGCTCATTTCAGTATTAGTGCCACAAAAGCATAATAATTCCTCGTTCTCTCTTGAATCTGCATCAGAGAGTCGCTGTAATGAACCAAAACGCTTTGCAGGGCGGGAAACACAAAAAGACTAGACAACATGCTGAATGAGACAAATCAACACCGAAAAGGCTCAGGAAATGGGAAAAGTACTGTGATTTACTCATTTCAGTGAGTGTGTGACAAAAGCTCAATTGTGTTACAGTGCCCATGTACCTGCATCATAGAGTCGTGGTTTAGCACCAAAAGCGCTTTGCTTAAGCGAGAAAAACATAAAAATGACATTATTTGAATCAAACATGAAACTCTTATTTGCTTTTTATCTTCCCATAAATATGAGAGTTTCTCACGTTTTGGGGGTCAAATATCACAGCATTTGCAGGAAAAAGCTAAAGAGGGCAGAGAATGCAGAAATTTGCAATGACCATAGGAAGCACTACAATAACATGCTGGATGCCAAAACAATACTGATCAGGACACGGAATTACCTGTATTTGTGCTCTGTTTTGCTCATTTCAGTATTAGTGCCACAAAAGCATAATAATTCCTCGTTCTCTCTTGAATCTGCATCAGAGAGTCGCTGTAATGAACCAAAACGCTTTGCAGGGCGAGAAACACAAAAAGACTAGACAACATGCTGAATGTTGATTTGTCTCAAATCAACACCGAAAAGGCTCAGGAAATGGGAAAAGTACTCTGATTTTTTCATTGCAGTGAGTGTGTGACAAAAGCACAATTGTGTTACAGTTCCCATGTACCTGCATCATAGAGTCGTGGTTAAGCACCAAAAGCGCTTTGCTTAAGCGAGAAAAACATAAAAATGACATATTAGATGAATCAAACTTGAAACTCATATTCGCGTTTTATCTTCCCATAAATATGAGAGTTTCTCACGTTTTGGGGGTCAAATATCACAGCATTTGCAGGTAAAAGCTAAAGAGGACAGAGAATGCAGAAATTTGCAATGACCATAGGAAACACTACAATAACATGATGGATGCCAGAACACTACCGATCAGGACACGGAATTACATGTTTTTGTACTCTGTTTTGCTCATTTCAGTATTAGTGCCACAAAAGCATAATAATTCCTCGTTCTCTCTTGAATCTGCATCAGAGAGTCGCTGTAATGAACCAAAACGCTTTGCAGGGCGAGAAACACAAAAAGACTAGACAACATGCTGAATGAGACAAATCAACACCGAAAAGGCTCAGGAAACGGGAAAAGTACTGTGATTTACTTATTTCAGTGAGTGTGTGACAAAAGCACAATTGTGTTACAGTTCCCATGTACCTGCATCATAGAGTCGTGGTTTAGCACCAAAAGCGCTTTGCTTAAGCGAGGAAAACATAAAAATGACATATTAGATGAATCAAACTTGAAACTCATATTCGCGTTTTATCTTCCCATAAATATGAGAGTTTCTCACGTTTTGGGGGTCAAATATCACAGCATTTGCAGGAAAAAGCTAAAAAGGGCAGAGAATGCAGAAATTTGCAATGACCATAGGAAGCACTACAATAACATGCTGGATGCCAAAACAATACTGATCAGGACACGGAATTACCTGTATTTGTGATCTGTTTTGCTCATTTCAGTATTAGTGCCACAAAAGCATAATAATTCCTCGTTCTCTCTTGAATCTGCATCAAAGAGTCGCTGTAATGAACCAAAACGCTTTGCAGGGCGAGAAACACAAAAAGACTAGACAACATGCTGAATGTTGATTTGTCTCAAATCAACACCGAAAAGGCTCAGGAAATGGGAAAGTACTCTGATTTACTCATATCAGTGAGTGTGTGACAAAAGCACAATTGTGTTACAGTGTCCATGTACCTGCATCATAGAGTTGTGGTTTAGCACCAAAAGCGCTTTGCTTAAGCGAGGAAAACATAAAAATGACATTATTTGAATCAAACATGAAACTCTTATTTGCTTTTTATCTTCCCATAAATATGAGAGTTTCTCACGCTTTGGGGGTCAAATATCACAGCATTTGCAGGAAAAAGCTAAAGAGGGCAGAGAATGCAGAAATTTGCAATGACCATAGGAAGCACTACAATAACATGCTGGATGCCAAAACAATACTGATCAGGACACGGAATTACCTGTATTTGTGCTCTGTTTTGCTCATTTCAGTATTAGTGCCACTAAAGCATAATAATTCCTCGTTCTCTCTTGAATCTGCATCAGAGAGTCGCTGTAATGAACCAAAACGCTTTGCAGGGCGAGAAACACAAAAAGACTAGACAACATGCTGAATGTTGATTTGTCTCAAATCAACACCGAAAAGGCTCAGGAAATGGGAAAAGTACTCTGATTTTTTCATTGCAGTGAGTGTGTGACAAAAGCACAATTGTGTTACAGTTCCCATGTACCTGCATCATAGAGTCGTGGTTAAGCACCAAAAGCGCTTTGCTTAAGCGAGAAAAACATAAAAATGACATATTAGATGAATCAAACTTGAAACTCATATTCGCGTTTTATCTTCCCATAAATATGAGAGTTTCTCACGTTTTGGGGGTCAAATATCACAGCATTTGCAGGTAAAAGCTAAAGAGGACAGAGAATGCAGAAATTTGCAATGACCATAGGAAACACTACAATAACATGATGGATGCCAGAACACTACCGATCAGGACACGGAATTACATGTTTTTGTACTCTGTTTTGCTCATTTCAGTATTAGTGCCACAAAAGCATAATAATTCCTCGTTCTCTCTTGAATCTGCATCAGAGAGTCGCTGTAATGAACCAAAACGCTTTGCAGGGCGAGAAACACAAAAAGACTAGACAACATGCTGAATGAGACAAATCAACACCGAAAAGGCTCAGGAAACGGGAAAAGTACTGTGATTTACTTATTTCAGTGAGTGTGTGACAAAAGCACAATTGTGTTACAGTTCCCATGTACCTGCATCATAGAGTCGTGGTTAAGCACCAAAAGCGCTTAGCTTAAGCGAGGAAACATAAAAATGACATATTAGATGAATCAAACTTGAAACTCATATTCGCGTTTTATCTTCCCATAAATATGAGAGTTTCTCACGTTTTGGGGGTCAAATATCACAGCATTTGCAGGAAAAAGCTAAAAAGGGCAGAGAATGCAGAAATTTGCAATGACCATAGGAAGCACTACAATAACATGCTGGATGCCAAAACAATACTGATCAGGACACGGAATTACCTGTATTTGTGCTCTGTTTTGCTCATTTCAGTATTAGTGCCACAAAAGCATAATAATTCCTCGTTCTCTCTTGAATCTGCATCAAAGAGTCGCTGTAATGAACCAAAACGCTTTGCAGGGCGAGAAACACAAAAAGACTAGACAACATGCTGAATGTTGATTTGTCTCAAATCAACACCGAAAAGGCTCAGGAAATGGGAAAAGTACTCTGATTTTTTCATTGCAGTGAGTGTGTGACAAAAGCACAATTGTGTTACAGTTCCCATGTACCTGCATCATAGAGTCGTGGTTAAGCACCAAAAGCGCTTTGCTTAAGCGAGAAAAACATAAAAATGACATATTAGATGAATCAAACTTGAAACTCATATTCGCGTTTTATCTTCCCATAAATATGAAAGTTTCTCACGTTTTGGGGGTCAAATATCACAGCATTTGCAGGAAAAAGCTAAAGAGGACAGAGAATGCAGAAATTTGCAATGACCATAGGAAACACTACAATAACATGTTGGATGCCAGAACACTACCGATCAGGACACGGAATTACATGTTTTTGTACTCTGTTTTGCTCATTTCAGTATTAGTGCCACAAAAGCATAATAATTCCTCGTTCTCTCTTGAATCTGCATCAGAGAGTCGCTGTAATGAACCAAAACGCTTTGCAGGGCGAGAAACACAAAAAGACTAGACAACATGCTGAATGAGACAAATCAACACCGAAAAGGCTCAGGAAACGGGGAAAGTACTCTGATTTACTCATTTCAGTGAGTGTGTGACAAAAGCACAATTGTGTTACAGTGTCCATGTACCTGCATCATAGAGTTGTGGTTTAGCACCAAAAGCGCTTTGCATAAGCGAGGAAAACATAAAAATGACATTATTTGAATCAAACTTGAAACTCTTATTTGCTTTTTATCTTCCCATAAATATGAGAGTTTCTCACGTTTTGGGGGTCAAATATCACAGCATTTGCAGGAAAAAGCTAAAAAGGGCAGAGAATGCAGAAATTTGCAATGACCATAGGAAGCACTACAATAACATGCTGGATGCCAAAACAATACTGATCAGGACACGGAATTACCTGTATTTGTGCTCTGTTTTGCTCATTTCAGTATTAGTGCCACAAAAGCATAATAATTCCTCGTTCTCTCTTGAATCTGCATCAGAGAGTCGCTGTAATGAACCAAAACGCTTTGCAGGGCGAGAAACACAAAAAGACTAGACAACATGCTGAATGAGACAAATCAACACCGAAAAGGCTCAGGAAACGGGAAAAGTACTGTGATTTACTTATTTCAGTGAGTGTGTGACAAAAGCACAATTGTGTTACAGTTCCCATGTACCTGCATCATAGAGTTGTGGTTTAGCACCAAAAGCGCTTTGCATAAGCGAGGAAAACATAAAAATGACATTATTTGAATCAAACTTGAAACTCTTATTTGCTTTTTATCTTCCCATAAATATGAGAGTTTCTCACGTTTTGGGGGTCAAATATCACAGCATTTGCAGGAAAAAGCTAAAAAGGGCAGAGAATGCAGAAATTTGCAATGACCATAGGAAGCACTACAATAACATGCTGGATGCCAAAACAATACTGATCAGGACACGGAATTACCTGTATTTGTGCTCTGTTTTGCTCATTTCAGTATTAGTGCCACAAAAGCATAATAATTCCTCGTTCTCTCTTGAATCTGCATCAGAGAGTCGCTGTAATGAACCAAAACGCTTTGCAGGGCGAGAAACACAAAAAGACTAGACAACATGCTGAATGTTGATTTGTCTCAAATCAACACCGAAAAGGCTCAGGAAATGGGAAAAGTACTCTGATTTTTTCATTGCAGTGAGTGTGTGACAAAAGCACAATTGTGTTACAGTTCCCATGTACCTGCATCATAGAGTCGTGGTTAAGCACCAAAAGCGCTTTGCTTAAGCGAGAAAAACATAAAAATGACATATTAGATGAATCAAACTTGAAACTCATATTCGCGTTTTATCTTCCCATAAATATGAGAGTTTCTCACGTTTTGGGGGTCAAATATCACAGCATTTGCAGGAAAAAGCTAAAGAGGACAGAGAATGCAGAAATTTGCAATGACCATAGGAAACACTACAATAACATGTTGGATGCCAGAACACTACCGATCAGGACACGGAATTACATGTT
>NW_027437202.1:0-7683 GCF_033239565.1 Halichoeres trimaculatus | reverse complement strand
TATTTAGTGGGTAGGCACAAACAACAGCTCAGGACCCATTTTCCCACCCTAAGGCACAAAGAAGCAACCCTTTCTTCCATCGGGGAAAACTGCAACACGCAGGCAGAGAGCTGGGGAGCTACAAGTAAACACACACCTGCTCACCTGGAGCAACGCCAGCAAAGAAGAGAGTCCAACCCTCCCGAGAAGATTGGCCCAAGCTATGCGTTGAGGTGAGCCCAACTATATCTAGCCGGTATCTCTCTCACTCCTGCACCGGCTTAGGTTCCTTCCCCATCAGAGAGGTGATGTTCCATGTCCCAAAAGCCAGTTTCCGTAACCTGGGATCAGGCTGCCAAGGCCTCCGCCTTTGACAACCGCCTGATCCACATTGCACCGGACCCCTATGGCTCCTCCTGCAGGTGGTGGGTCTACAGAAGGATGGACCCATGTCACCCATTTGGGCTTGGCCCGACCAGGCCCCATGGGTGAAGGCCCGGCCACCAGGCACTCACCTGCGGGCCCCAACCCCAGGCCTGGCTCCAGGGTGAGGCACTGGTGACCCTCCAGCCAGGGTGAACTGAATCCTGTTAGTACTCATCACTAGGGGTCTTTGACCGCTTTTTGTCTGGCCCCTCACCGAGGACCTGTTTGCCTTAAAAAACCCTTCCAGGAGCGGTTGCCCCCTGACAACATAGCTCCTAGGATCATTGAGGCACTCAAACCCTTCCACCACAATAAGGTGGTGGCCACGGAGGTGGACATGGAATTTGTACTTCGAAATACTCCTGTCTTTTTCAAAGGAAGTACTTTAGTACTCTAACTTGAATAACATTTAGACTAATCCTCTTTTCTTTGTAGCGGGGTAAGATGTGACCATGAGGATCAACATTTTGACTCAAGTAGTGGAGTGGAGCTTTGTCCACCACTGCTGAAAGCAGACACACTGAACTCTTTTGATCATTGAGAACAGCATGTTTACAGCTTATTGTCAGCTATCAGCTTTCAGTTCTTCTCACTGTCAGAGCATCACTAGCTTCATCTAGTGCTGGCCACTCTACTGTTGTCCACGGTATACTGTGGGCCAACTTCATTATGATATGGAATTGAAGAACAGCGGTAAACTGTCATATCTCATGTTATTCCCCTTCCACAAGCTCTTGTGCTGGCTATTCAGCTCCCATCGCTCTTAGCGCGCTCTGGTCCCACCGCCTGTTCCACAGTGATGTGGTGGGGCCCCCTATCAGCTGTGTCTCGTCCTTACATGGCATGTCATTAACAGATGTTATAGATGTTGGTCCATCATCCCTCTTCACTGAGGTGTTTGAGTCTTGGTTGCGTGTGCCGTGCTCCATGTGTGTGTCAGCGCTGAGCGCTCTGAGCCTCTCAGCAGAGCAGAGAACCACGAACAGTTTAACACAGTTTAACTGCGCCTGTAGTTTCCATAGTAACAGCAATAAATCTTCATGATTCAAACACTAACACTTAATCAATATGACTTTTGTTCCTGCAAAGACGTGAACATGGAAACACCTGTTTATTTCTTCTGCTCTTGGAGTCTCTCAGTATGCAGCAGGTTGGCACTGATGCGCTGTTTCGGAGCACACCATCATATTCATGAGAGAATTGAAATGAAATTGTTGTAAACAGCGTTGGTTTCTCTGTTTTATTGCTCCTTAATGTAGATTATCAGACATGCCTGTCCAGCTTTGCTGCTGACTAAAGAAGCAGTTCATGGCCTTTGCAGAGCTAACAGAGTGAGCCCATTATGCTAATGTCAGCAGCTAAATACAAGGTGAACCAGGTTTCCTGGCCCTGTCTCCTGCTGGCCAATGTTGCGGCACTCTTGTTCCATGCTGATTGTCTCACAAAAGCACAGCTAAATAAGGCTCTAGTTTTCATCGTGTCGTAAAATGGCGCTACCTCCGCTGCAGAGCCGCAGCTGGCTACGAGGCGCTCACCACTTAGTGTATTAGTCCGCGCGCGCGCGCGCGGCGTGCCAGATATAAACAAATGCAGGTAGTCTGCCAGGACGCAGAGACACGATGAGAATTAGAGCCTTATTTAGCGGTGTTTCTGTGTGAAAGTAACACACTGAAAATTCTCTCAATAAAGCGTGAATGCAGACTGATATCAGATTTTTTCGGTGGGAGTCCGTTTATTTGTGTTTTTGGTCAAGTAAAATATGGCCTCGTCTGACTGCAGAGGAAACCGGCTGACGAGCAGGGAGGGGGTGTTGGGTGCGAGCGCTCTGGGCTTCTGCTGCACAAAAACACTGCTGTAGGGGTAATTTCTGCCCTAAACCTTGTGAAAGGACCCAACTTGTTCCATCCCAGAGTATCACTTTAATGGATAAGCGCCTAACTGTAGCTGTGAGTGAGTGAGGAGAAAAGAGAAGATCTAGTTGGCAGAACGTGAAGAGAAATGGCGGAAAGTAATGGAGAAGACTGTGTGGTTGCTGGATTACTTGAAACTCCGTTTTTTTTTTTTTTTTTTTTATATCGTAATTTTTTAATTGTTTGAAGTTGTGTTAGGTGTTGCAGTGTTCAGGCACATGATAAATTAATAATCCCACAAAACTATCAATATACTAAACTTCCATGTCACATGATTCTGGCTATTGTTTTTATTTCTTTTTTTGATTGTTTATTGCCACGTGTGGTCCCATGGTCCTACTGAAGGCCCAGTGGCTGGGGCCACGGTTCGCCACTGGTGAAACGTCTGTTTGCATGAAGCGTGATCTCATCAGAGGCAGCAAAATGAGACACAGAGAGCACTGCTGCAACTTTTATGGACTTTTCGACTTCAAGTTGTTTTTGCCCGACACAGCCCTCTAACATCCCCGCTTTGTTTAAAATGACTGTCGAGAGATGCACTCGCGGTGATCATAAGTCGTGGATCTCACGCGCTGTCCGCCTGCTTGTGCTTGTGCATGAAGTAAACCGTGCCAAAGCCCACCTCTCTGAAGCATGCCAAAGCAGAGAAGTGAATTGTGCTCAAGGACGGTTGCCGTCACACTGGCCATTGAAAACGTGCTTTAGGGCTGAAGCCTGCTTAAAACCCTTCAACCCCACATATTTTTACTCACTGTGGTCTCATTTTTCTCTGTGAAGTGAAGAGCAGCACCTCTATTGATTCAGGGCAAACTGAGGCTATAGGCTGATGAAACTCAATTATGTCTTTATGCAGTGTAACAAAATTTTAAAGCTGTACTCCATTAGAAAAACGAGAAACTAAAATTGAATTTAGTGTTGGCAGCCTGTCAGCACTCCTGATCGGTAAAAGTAGTGAGTTTATGTAAAACACAGATTGATAAAGACAAAAAACTTAAGACATTTTCTCTTTCATTTGAGGTTTTTTAGTAAGTTTTACAAAACCACTGAAGAATTTTAGTCATTCTTTTATGTCAGTGAAAAGACTTCAACAAAGCCTGCTGATGGGTTTCTACTGAAGAGTATTGCTGCCACACGAGAAAAAAACACTCATCAGTATCACATTACAATGTTATAGCGACTCAGAAGGTTCTTCCAGAGCCGTGAAGAAGAGAGCAGAGAGGAAACTGCAGTTTATCACTGAGATTCAGCCACAGTTTGAATGAAGCTGGATGTGGGCGTCTTCTTCTTCTCGGATCTAAATATACAGCTGGCTGTGAGCTGCAGAGTGAGGTGCTGCTTCTAAAGCATGGTGGATCTGTGCAGCATTTTCACTCAGAAACAGGAGAAACACCAAGTTGTTTACAGGTTTCACTGATCCTGTGAGAATGAATCACACCAAAAACTGATGTCAGGGGGTCATTCTTAAATTACCAGAGCATCACACGTCATACTAATCCTGTGAGAATAGGGATAATAATAATAAACTGTGGTCTATGCTGATACTTTCACCATCTTCAAAACGACCAAGGGACAAGTTTCTGCCACTGTCCAGCACTAGCTCAATCCATAGTGATTTGACGTTGTAACTGGAGGGTTGCTAGTTCAAGTACCTGCATGGACCAAGATTAGGAACTAGGCTGAGAGCTGAAAAGGTGTCAGTCCTATTCCTTGAGCTTTGTCAAGGTGAGCAAGGCACCAAACCCCAGCTCAGTGGTGTATGCTGATTTGGACAAAAAGCTTCTGCTAAATAAAATTGTTGAACTGAATTTTTCTCTTTTCTCAGACGAACTGTCAAAGATATATGAGTTCTTTAGAAGAACAAGTTTGCTTTTGCAGATTTCAGTCCAGCGCACAGGGAGCAGAGTCTCCAGGACCCAGCTGTGTGTCCCTGAGGAGTGACTGGTCCAGAACTGGTAGTCTAAACCTCTTTGATGAACCTGGACCCACAGAGCCACAGTAAGACCCTGGAGCTGTTTCCTCTCCTGAATGTTTGTAGAAAATGCGAGCACGGCTGAAACCCTGAAGTCTTTGCTAGTTCCTGTCTGTCTCCCACAGCGGGGAGTCTTCCCTGTCTGATGGGAGCAGAGGGACAGATGTGGATCAGTCGGTGAGTTCAGCTCTGTGAAAATGAAGGCTCTGACTGTGAAGTAGCCACAGACAGTCAGACAGTGTGAGCTTTGTGTTGATCACAAGACCACAAGGAATGTCTGCCTGTGATTGATCAAACAGTCAGACAGGAAAAACAGGATTTGCGTTATGAAACTAAGAGGCTTCAAATCAAACACATCACAGACTGAAGGCTGAATTCATCCAGACAAAGAAGCTAACTTGAACTTCTTTCTCTCTGACCCAGACCAGGACCTGGAGCTGAGACAGGCCGTCCGAGCAGCCCTGAACAAAGGAAGCCTGTACACCTGTGTGTGAAGAGGTGTGAAACACAAGGTTAGGATTGAAGAGGCTGACATGATTCAGTCACACAGCACAAAGATTTTTAGGATTATCAGTACATTTCAAAGCCAGGTGAAATGTAACCTGATGCTTTGTCTGCTCCAGCAGATCTCTCTGCTGTTTCTTCTTTGATCTGTTTTCTCCTCTGAGAGAAAACTCAAAGCCAGAAGAACTCAGAGCTGACATGTCTGACTTTGATGAGCTTGTCCTCTGTCTCTTCATTCACTTTCTTCTCTCTTTGCTTCTTGCTTTAGTTTGCACACATGGACACAGAGAGCTGAGAGGACTCTGTGCACATCTTTTCATATTGATGAGCTAATGGAAACGATCCCTTCATTTTCACATTCTCTTTGTTTGTCTCACTCTGATTGGTCTTTTTCAGAGCCAGCTGAACTGCAGGAGCTTTTCAATGAACACTAGGTGAGTGTGAGGAGGAGATGTGAACGTGTGACTGAAGGAAGTGATGAAACAGGAAGTGGAACCCTCCTCAACAGGATCTACACTGAGCTCTACATCACAGAGGGACCCAGTGAAGATGTGAATACCCAACATGAGGTGAGGCAGCTGGAGACAGCCTCTAAGAAGGAGATCCTCCAGGACACTCCCATCAAGATCCAGGACATCTTTAAAGCCTTACCTGAGCAGCAGAAAGTCATCAGAGTGCTCCTGACAAACGGCGTGGCTGGGATTGGAAAAACTTTCTCAGTGCAGAAGTTCACTCTGGACTGGGCAGAGGGCTCTGAAAACCAGGACCTCAGTCTGTTGGTCCTGCTTCCATTCAGGGAGCTGAACCTGATCAAAGACCAGCGCTACAGTCTCCTAAAGCTGCTCCATGTTTTCCATCCAACATTAGAGAAGCTGAGAGCAGAGACGCTGGCTGTCTGTAAACTGTTGTTCATCTTTGACGGCCTGGACGAAAGCAGACTGTCTCTGGATTTTCACAGCACTCAGCGTGTGTCTGATGTCACACAGCAGTGCTCTGTAAAGGTGCTGTTAACAAACCTCATCCAGGGGAACCTGCTTCCCTCAGCTCTGGTCTGGATCACTTCTCGACCTGCAGCGGCCAATCAGATCCCTCCTTCACACGTGGACAGGCTGACAGAAGTACGAGGCTTCACTGACGCCCAGAAGGAGGAGTACTTCAGGAGGAGGTTCAGGGATGAAGTTGAGTCCAGCAGAATCATCTCACACATCAAGACCTCCAGGAGCCTCCACATCATGTGTCAGATCCCGGTCTTCTGCTGGATCACTGCTACAGTTCTGGATCACATGATGAGCACAGAGCAGAGAGGAGAGCTGCCCCAAACCCTGACTGACATGTACTCACACTTCCTGCTGGTTCAGACTCACAGGAAGAAGAAGTACGCTGAGGCTCATCAGACCAGCCCTCAGGAGCTGATGGAGGCTGACGGAGAAGTTCTCCTGAAGCTGGGCAGGCTGGCATTTGAACAGCTGGTGGAAGGAAACATCCTGTTCTACCAAGAAGACCTGGAGAGCTGTGGTCTGGATGTCTCAGAGGCTTTGGTGTACTCAGGAGTTTGTACAGAGATCTTCAAAAGAGAGAGTGTGATCTTCCAAGAAACAGTCTACTGCTTTGTTCATCTGAGTGTTCAGGAGTTTCTGGCTGCAGTCTACACCTTACACCCTTACACATATGGAGACTTTGTGGAGGAAATCTCAACTGTGGCAGACCTCCTGGAAGAAGCTATGAAGGAAGCCCTGAGCAGTGAAAACGGACCTGTTTGTTTGCTTCCTTCATGGACTGTCTCTGGAGTCAAACCGGAGACTCTTAGGAGGTCTGCTGGGTCACACAGACAACAGTCCAGAGATGATCCACACAGTCATCAACAACCTGAAGAAGATGAACAGTTATTGGGTCTCTCCTGACAGAAGCATCAACATCTTCCACTGTCTTATGGAGATGAAGGACCCCTCAGTCCATCAGGAGATCCAAGAGTTCCTGAAGTTAGAGAGCAGATTAGAGAGGGTACTCTCTGAGATCCAGTGCTCTGCTTTGGCCTACATGCTGCAGATGTCAGAGGAAGTTCTGGATGAGTTAGATCTAAAGAAGTACAACACGTCATGGGAGGGACGACGAAGACTGCTTCCAGCTGTGAGGAACTGCAGGAAGGCTCGGTAAGTTTCTCTGAGATCAACTTTACACTGTAAACCCCGAAGTCCAAATTACTCAACTGGATTGAGCTATGAAAATTTTAAAATTGTTAGTAAGTTGAATTTACTCAAGTGTCTGAGTTTTCAGTGTTGAAACTGATGATTTATCAGTAGATTTAACTTTTGTTACTGTTTACGTAAGCACAACTTAAAATCATTAGTTTCTGTGAGTGTGTTTTGTAACCGTGAGTCAGGAGGGGGCAGAGTCGATGTGAGACCCTGCTGAATTTCTAGATGTGCAGCAGTGGCACCAGCTGTTTGTGCTCCACCTGACACGGACCATTTGTCTGTGTGTCAGAGCATGGACTGTTTGTCTGTGCTTTTCATGGCATGGACCAGCTGTCCTTGCTCCTTGTGGCATTGATCAGCTGTCTATGCTCTACCTGGTATGGGCTGGCTTTCTGTGTCCCCCAAAAAATAGATTTCACACTTAAACTCAGAATTTGGCATTAGGCAGTCTGCAGAAGTCAACAGGTACAAGACCCATGACCATGGAGCATAGATCACCAGTCAGTGCTGTGGGGCTCAAACAACCTGTGGCCCCTGAGGAATAATGTATCAATGTACAGTGGGGTCTCATATCTACTTCCTTCACTCCTCAATCACAGTTACTAAAGTTATGAAATTAGAACTGATTTTTTTGTAACCATGAGAGAGGAGGGGACGCCGTGGATATAAGACCCAGCTGAGCATAAACTTTTTATAGTGC
>NW_027437201.1:25125000-25181462 GCF_033239565.1 Halichoeres trimaculatus | reverse complement strand
AACTGCTTCTGGAGGGGAACGCCCGCAACTGGGAACACAACGCCATCATGATCCTGCGCCAACACTACGAAGACAACATAGACAGAGACCTGCAGGGGATGGCGGCTTTCCCCAGCCGGGCCTGGCAGGGCCCCTTCCAGATCGCGACACTCTGGGCCAAGAGAAACCTGGGCCGCAGGCTCAGGCAGGACACTTTAGATGAGGCTGAGGCACTCCTTAAAGCCAACTTGGACCCAGACCAGGCTCCGATCCCTGAGCCACAGGAGCAGAGAAGCCTCATCACCCCTCCTGTGACATCCTCCACACCTCCACCTGCTCCCCTCTCCACCTGCCCTCCTGCCACCGTCACTACTGTCCGGGCTCAGGTACATGTCGGAGCGGCCCCGCCCACCCCGGCCCCGCTCATCGTACTCTCTCCATCCCCCAGACCCCTCAGGTCATCTGTGGCCACGATGACCGACCAGCGGGGGGGAGACTGGTCTCCCTTTGCAGACCCGGACCAACAGGACTCTCCCCCTTCTTCTCCTCCTCCCCCTGAGCCTCTCATCCCCCTCCCCTCTACCACCCCTCTCTCTTCTCTCCCTCTGGCTCCCATCTTTCTCCCTCGCCCTCCTCCACCAGCCACCTTTTCTTTTTCATCCTCCTCCCCTTTTGGAGCCTTACCTCAGAGGACCGCAGCACCCAGCCTCAAGAAGCAGAGCAAGACGGGACGCAAGAGGGTGTGCCTCGGGAGGGAGGGGTACAACATCAGTCCCCCTACCGAAATTCATCCACCTCCCTCTTCTTCTTTTTCTCCTCCTCCTCCTCCTTTACGCCCTCTCCCCAACCCAGCAGTGTTCCGGGAGAACTCTCAATCCCTACAGCTCATCACTGAGGCAGAGACTGAGAGCATCCGAACCAGCGGCGGTCCAGGAACGGAGCCTCCCCTGCTCAGGCTCACCCCTCTCCCCAGGAAATCCACACCAGACACACCCCACACACAGACACAGACACCCCAGACACCCCAGACGCCCCAGACACCCACACGCAGACCCACCAAACACATAAACACACTCAGAAAGCTCAAAGACTGGAGCCTGTGCATCAGAGAAAGAACCCTCATCATCGGTGACTCTAATGTTTCCAGAATCGCCCCCTTTCAGATCCAACACCTTCAAGTGGACAGTTACCCGGGGGCTAAGATCCACCACGCCGAGTCCCTCCTGAGGAATGCCACACACACGGTGGAGCCCGAGACTGTCATCCTCTCCTTTGGACTTAATAACAGACAGCAGCAGACCACCGCCACCACTGTAAAACAGCTGCTGAAGACTGTAAGAGTGGCCCAGGACAGATTCCCCGAGGCCATGGTCTTGGTCCCTGTCCTCAACTTTTCCCGGCACCTGCCAAAGGCCGAGCAGCAGGTCATTAAGGCCCTCAACCAGTTCATCTTGGAGCAGCTGGACTTCATCCCTGAACTCCCCAGCAGGTATTTTGGTACTGAAAGGGACAACATACACTGGTCCCACCGCACAGCCTGTAAAATGCTAGATCACTGGTTGAACCACATTGAAAAAACAAAAAACTGAGGAGCCCCGTAAGCCTGTTCTTTCAGGAGGGGTTCAAAAATGTCATGGTTCTAGCAAAGAAAACTAAACTCACAACTGGTCAATTAGCTCTGCTAAATAGAGGTCTTAACTTTATCCCAACTAGAGGCAGCAATAAAAACATCAGACCCCAGGCCAGATTCGACCTCCAAAAATATCACAGAACATTAAAGTTATGGGCTTACTATGAAGACAGGGGAGACTCCCCTGACACAAAAACGCCTTTTACCTCCAAATCCAGCTGGACTCCTCCAGAGCCCAGCCTGCCTCCCCACATAGGGGATTTAATCAAACTGGATCTCAGTTACTTTGATAACTCTTTTGAAGTCCTCAGAGTTCAGACTAATCTCACGCCTGAGGAGAATCTGGCCCTAAAAGAATTAAACCAAAACAAACAAATCATAATCAAACCTGCAGACAAGGGGAGTGTTGTTGTTGTGATGGACCTGGATCAGTATTTATGGGAGGGAAACAGACAACTTAATGATAAAAAATATTACTCTAAATTAAGCAAACCCATCTATCCAGAAACGTTCACTCAGGTCACCCGAATCTTCCAAAAAATCTATGAGAAAAAATTAATCAATGCAAAACAACGAAATTATCTGATAGGTGACTCTGAACCCAGGCCGAGGAGGTTCTATTTGCTCCCCAAGATCCACAAAGACCCCGCTTCTTGGAGCAAGCCCTTCCAAATCCCTCCAGGGCGCCCCATAGTGTCCGATTGCAGCAGTGAGACCTACAGATCTGCTGAATTTATTGACCACTTCCTGAATCCTCTGGCCCAGAAGCACCAAAGTTATATCAAAGACACCTATGACTTCATTCAGAAGATCAAAGATCTCCACATCCCTGCAGGCTCCCTGCTGTTCACTATAGACGTGGACAGCTTGTATACAAATATAGAAACCAAAGAAGGGATTCAGGCCGTGAGGGAGGCCTTTTACAAATTTAAAGAAAAAAAGAGACCTGACAAGGAGTTACTAGAACTCTTGGAGATCAATCTGACCCGAAACGATTTTGAATTTAACGGGAATTACTTCCTGCAGATTAAAGGTACTGCCATGGGTAAAAAGTTCGCCCCTGCTTATGCAGATATTTTCATGGCTTCCTGGGAGACAGAGGCCCTCAAAAAGTGCAGCAAAAAACCCCTGCACTACTACAGATACCTAGATGATATCTGGGGCATTTGGGCCTACTCCCAAGAGGATTTCATTGTTTTCTTCAACATTTTGAATAATCACAATCCCTCTATAAAACTAAAATATACCATTGACCCTGATTCTGTGAACTTTCTGGATACCACAACCTTTAAAGGACCTAAATTCACCTCAAACAATCAATTAGACATCAAAGTGTACTTCAAAGACACAGACACACATGCATTATTGCACAAAAGCAGCCATCACCCCAGACACACTTTTGCTGGTTTAATTAAATCACAACTATTACGTTTCCACAGAATATGTACACAAACAGAGGACTTCAAGCAGGCCACTGGGGTGTTGTTTTCCGCTTTGTCCACCAGAGGGTACTCCAGGACCTTTCTCAGAAACTGCTTTAAATCTTTCCAGCAGAGCAGGCCCATGACAACCTCCACCGCTCTCCCATTTGTCACCACCTTCTCCCCATCCACGGTGAAGCTGGTCAAAAACATCAAAAACAATTTGGAACTAATTATGAGCACACAGCAATCACAGGGGACGATCAGAATTATTGCTGCCTTTAGGAAAAACAAAAACCTGAGGGATTACCTGGTGAGGGCGGCGATTAAGACAGACTCCCACCCTAAAGACAAACACAGGACAAACAGACATGATTTTTTCAAACAAAATAAATGGGTTTATGACTCTCATCATAGAAGTGTTTACCCTACAGCTGCATATGGTACTGTTTCCTCCAGGAATTGTGTCTATTTGATCACCTGCAGAATGTGTGGTTTGAGGTATGTTGGAGAGACACGTCTCCCACTACACACACGCTTTGTAGCACACAAACACAACATCTTGAGACACAAGAACACTGACCGTCACGTGGTCCGACACTTCATAGCCCATGGGTGGGAGTCTGTCCAGGCCTCTGTCCTGCAGTGCAACCCGCACTGGTCCACAGCCCAGAGGAGGAGGGCTGAAAGAGGCTGGATCAGTCAGCTGGATACTTTTTACCCCACAGGGCTTAATGAGAGGGTTTACTTCCGCCCCTAGCCTGAACCTAACCTTAACCCCCTGAGTGTATAATCCCTCTCTGTTTTTCACTCCTAATTTTGCCCCCCCTCTCTTTTTCTCCCCCCACTCCACCCCCCTCCCCCTACCCTAATCCTAACCCTAACCCTAACCCTAATCCTAATCCTAACCCTAACCCTTACCCTAACCCTAACCCTCACCCTAACCCTAACCCTAACCCTAACCCTAACCCTTACCCTAACCCTAACCCTAACCCTAACCCTTCACCCCTAACCCTAACCCTTAACCCCTAACCCCTAACCCTAACCCTAATTTTCAGAACCCGCCCCAACCCCAACCTGGACCCGTGGTGACCTGGATGGCGTGTGCATGATCACGCCATCCTTCGGATGGCGTGATCCAAAATTTTCCCTCCCCTAACCCTGCCAGTACCTCCAGGTCACCCAAAGGGCCTCTTTACTCACCCCTTTATTCCTCCTCCTGCGCCCTCCTCCTCTCTGGAGGCGAGAACAGACCACCGCCACCACTGTAAAACAGCTGCTGAAGACTGTAAGAGTGGCCCAGGACAGATTCCCCGAGGCCATGGTCTTGGTCCCTGTCCTCAACTTTTCCCGTCACCTGCCAAAGGCCGAGCAGCAGGTCATTAAGGCCCTCAACCAGTTCATCTTGGAGCAGCTGGACTTCATCCCTGAACTCCCCAGCAGGTATTTTGGTACTGAAAGGGACAACATACACTGGTCCCACCGCACAGCCTGTAAAATGCTAGATCACTGGTTGAATCACATTGAAAAAACAAAAAACTGAGGAGCCCCGTAAGCCTGTTCTTTCAGGAGGGGTTCAAAAATGTCATGGTTCTAGCAAAGAAAACTAAACTCACAACTGGTCAATTAGCTCTGCTAAATAGAGGTCTTAACTTTATCCCAACTAGAGGCAGCAATAAAAACATCAGACCCCAGGCCAGATTCGACCTCCAAAAATATCACAGAACATTAAAGTTATGGGCTTACTATGAAGACAGGGGAGACTCCCCTGACACAAAAACGCCTTTTACCTCCAAATCCAGCTGGACTCCTCCAGAGCCCAGCCTGCCTCCCCACATAGGGGATTTAATCAAACTGGATCTCAGTTACTTTGATAACTCTTTTGAAGTCCTCAGAGTTCAGACTAATCTCACGCCTGAGGAGAATCTGGCCCTAAAAGAATTAAACCAAAACAAACAAATCATAATCAAACCTGCAGACAAGGGGAGTGTTGTTGTTGTGATGGACCTGGATCAGTATTTATGGGAGGGAAACAGACAACTTAATGATAAAAAATATTACTCTAAATTAAGCAAACCCATCTATCCAGAAACGTTCACTCAGGTCACCCGAATCTTCCAAAAAATCTATGAGAAAAAATTAATCAATGCAAAACAACGAAATTATCTGATAGGTGACTCTGAACCCAGGCCGAGGAGGTTCTATTTGCTCCCCAAGATCCACAAAGACCCCGCTTCTTGGAGCAAGCCCTTCCAAATCCCTCCAGGGCGCCCCATAGTGTCCGATTGCAGCAGTGAGACCTACAGATCTGCTGAATTTATTGACCACTTCCTGAATCCTCTGGCCCAGAAGCACCAAAGTTATATCAAAGACACCTATGACTTCATTCAGAAGATCAAAGATCTCCACATCCCTGCAGGCTCCCTGCTGTTCACTATAGACGTGGACAGCTTGTATACAAATATAGAAACCAAAGAAGGGATTCAGGCCGTGAGGGAGGCCTTTTACAAATTTAAAGAAAAAAAGAGACCTGACAAGGAGTTACTAGAACTCTTGGAGATCAATCTGACCCGAAACGATTTTGAATTTAACGGGAATTACTTCCTGCAGATTAAAGGTACTGCCATGGGTAAAAAGTTCGCCCCTGCTTATGCAGATATTTTCATGGCTTCCTGGGAGACAGAGGCCCTCAAAAAGTGCAGCAAAAAACCCCTGCACTACTACAGATACCTAGATGATATCTGGGGCATTTGGGCCTACTCCCAAGAGGATTTCATTGTTTTCTTCAACATTTTGAATAATCACAATCCCTCTATAAAACTAAAATATACCATTGACCCTGATTCTGTGAACTTTCTGGATACCACAACCTTTAAAGGACCTAAATTCACCTCAAACAATCAATTAGACATCAAAGTGTACTTCAAAGACACAGACACACATGCATTATTGCACAAAAGCAGCCATCACCCCAGACACACTTTTGCTGGTTTAATTAAATCACAACTATTACGTTTCCACAGAATATGTACACAAACAGAGGACTTCAAGCAGGCCACTGGGGTGTTGTTTTCCGCTTTGTCCACCAGAGGGTACTCCAGGACCTTTCTCAGAAACTGCTTTAAATCTTTCCAGCAGAGCAGGCCCATGACAACCTCCACCGCTCTCCCATTTGTCACCACCTTCTCCCCATCCACGGTGAAGCTGGTCAAAAACATCAAAAACAATTTGGAACTAATTATGAGCACACAGCAATCACAGGGGACGATCAGAATTATTGCTGCCTTTAGGAAAAACAAAAACCTGAGGGATTACCTGGTGAGGGCGGCGATTAAGACAGACTCCCACCCTAAAGACAAACACAGGACAAACAGACATGATTTTTTCAAACAAAATAAATGGGTTTATGACTCTCATCATAGAAGTGTTTACCCTACAGCTGCATATGGTACTGTTTCCTCCAGGAATTGTGTCTACTTGATCACCTGCAGAATGTGTGGTTTGAGGTATGTTGGAGAGACACGTCTCCCACTACACACACGCTTTGTAGCACACAAACACAACATCTTGAGACACAAGAACACTGACCGTCACGTGGTCCGACACTTCATAGCCCATGGGTGGGAGTCTGTCCAGACCTCTGTCCTGCAGTGCAACCCGCACTGGTCCACAGCCCAGAGGAGGAGGGCTGAAAGAGGCTGGATCAGTCAGCTGGATACTTTTTACCCCACAGGGCTTAATGAGAGGGTTTACTTCCGCCCCTAGCCTGAACCTAACCTTAACCCCCTGAGTGTATAATCCCTCTCTGTTTTCCACTCCTAATTTTGCCCCCCCTCTCTTTTTCTCCCCCCACTCCACCCCCCTCCCCCTACCCTAATCCTAACCCTAACCCTAACCCTAATCCTAATCCTAACCCTAACCCTTACCCTAACCCTAACCCTCACCCTAACCCTAACCCTAACCCTAACCCTAACCCTAACCCTTACCCTAACCCTAACCCTAACCCTAACCCTTCACCCCTAACCCTAACCCTTAACCCCTAACCCCTAACCCTAACCCTAATTTTCAGAACCCGCCCCAACCCCAACCTGGACCCGTGGTGACCTGGATGGCGTGTGCATGATCACGCCATCCTTCGGATGGCGTGATCCAAAATTTTCCCTCCCCTAACCCTAACCCTAACCCTAACCCTAACCCTAACCACTAACCCAAACCCTAACCCTAACCTAACCCTAACCCTAACCCTAACCCTAACCTAACCCTACCCTAACCCTAACCCTAACCCTGCACCTTCTGAACCCACCCCAAGTCACCACCTGCTTCCAGAAAACAAATCCCTGCCCATGCTTTGCTTTCCACTGGGCCCTGGGGAACCCAAACTTAAGCACTCCTCCAAGGGCTTAAATCCAAAACCTTAACCTACAAAACTCAACTCCTCTCTACTGTGAAATTTGAACCTTCCATCAGATAATTACTTGAATCCACTGGGATATTGGATATTCCAAGAAATTTAAAGCCTATATTGGCGACACACACTGACCTGCAGCACACCTGCAGCAGGTCAGTGTTCCCTCACCAAGCCCCCTTTTTCCATAAGAACATCCTATATTTGTGAATCTGAGGAGTTTCTGGAGATAAATCTTTAGTCTGGGATAAGTAAACACCAATGAATTAACGTGTCACTCTTGTGTTTTAATGATTGTGTACAGTGCAATGTCCCTGCTGCAACACCAGAGGGGGGTGTTGTTAAAGCCAGAGCAGAAACTACTTCATTAAGTTTTTGTTTTTTTTGCTTTCAACCCTGCAATTTCTAATGTCATTCTTGCACATCATAAAAAGCCTTTTCTTATCATGTGTTCCTCAGAAGTAGTTTGTAGACTTGTTTCTATAAACAGCTGCTTTAAACACCCACTGAAAAAAAAGACAATATCGAATATCATTTCAATCAACCACGTACAAAAATTAGATTTTACACTATGACAACACAGTCTGCAGCCAGAACTGGTCCATACAAACCTGCAGACCATTCTAAGTGTTTCGTCTTAAAGATGAGTCGAAAAGAACCTCAGCAGCTCAGGAGACTCGTGTCAGACACTTTACTGAACCGAAGAGCTTTGTTAATTACATCACAAACTCAGACTCTCTGACTTTATCACAAATACACCCCCAGACACAAGCAGGTTGGACTTTCTTTATTGGAGGCTGGAGTACAGTTTGTCTATCTGTGGCTGGAACAGAGATTTGAGCTCAGCTCTCTTTGCTTTCAGGGTTGGAGTCAACAGACCGTTCTCGATGGTGAACTGCTCTGGGTGGAGGTACAAATCTTTCACCTGGAACAGAAAGGAGGATTCAGACAGACAGACAAGAAAAATGCTGGAGTGTTTGGGGTGGATTATTATAGAAATGCATAACACCTGCAGGATGCCGGGTTACTTTGCATTAAAAAATCCTTGGAGGAGAAACCTGCTTTAACCACTGGAGGGAGCAGTGAGACAGCTTTAGCTGCCTGTAGAGCCCGAAGGTTTTAGCTCAAATGGAAATAACCCTAAATGAAGTGTGGAGTCACTCGAGCTCATCTCAAAACATTCTGAGCTGTTAGTCAGACTTGGGTAATAATTTAAAAAATAAATGGTTTGGAGGGCAGGAGATGCTGAGCCATAGGATTTGATTATCAGACTTTTATGCAGGTTATTCTGATCATTCTGAGGCATGATGTCGAGCTGTTACCTGCTCAAAGGATTTGAGTCCTGCTTCTTTGCCCAGTTTGGTCATGTCTGACAGGATTGCTTTTTTCAGTTGCTGCAAAAAGAGAAAAGAAATGACACTTAGGTTCAGAATTTTTTTACACTCATGCGAAACAGCCAGCTCATTTTAGCGTTCAAATCCTCACATCTGCCGATATTCTCCAAACTTACACTCAGCCTCAATGTGACCACAAAACATTGCACCAAATGTACAGCCTGCCCCTGCCGCCTGTTTTTTTTTTTTTTCAGGTGAGAGAAGACTTTCCCGACACCAGCTGAGAGGTGAGTAGTTGGAAACATTACCGTGTTTTTGCAGAGTTCCTCCACAGAACCGTGACATCCTAGTTTTTCAGCGAAACCTGGCAGGACTTCAGGGTCAGGGACCACGACAGCGACCAAGCAGGACTACAGCAAGGAGGAGGAGGAGGAGGAGGAGGAGGAGGAGGAGGAGGAGGAGGAGGAGGAGGAAATGTTAAGAGAATGGGACTGTGTGTGTGTGTGTGTGTGTGTGTGTGGTTTCAGGGCTGCATGTCTCACCTGCAGACTATCCCCGTGCACAAACACCTGGGCCACAGGTCCACTGCGTACGTACACGTTCTCGATCTTCTCTGGAGCGATGTACTCGCCCTGAGCCAGCTTAAAGATGTTCTTCTTACGGTCGATGATCTTAAGAACGCCGCTCTGCTCAAAGAGTTATCACAACACAGGGAAAATGATCAGATCTGGCCCTTTTTAAACTTTCCATTAAAGCAGAGTGTATTAACCCAATAACCACGTTTTACTCTCAGTCACTGATTTTGAGAAATGATCAAACTGCCGCTCTGACTCCAGGGATTCTTCCTTAAACTCTTTTTCTTCTGCGGCTAAAGATGTTTCAGGTCCAACACGCTGAACTAATCTCTCTGCTCATTAATCTGTGGTAGAATAAATATTAGCGATGTCTCTTTCCCTCTTATCTCTGCTCCCATCCTTACGGGAAGCCACTTTCCGATGTCTCCTGTGTGTAGCCAGCCATCCTCGTCCAGAGCCTCTGCAGTCTTTTCCGGGTCCTTCAGGTAACCCTTAAACACGTTTCTGCCTTTGATGCAAACCTGGAGAACATCACCCAGACACAAAAGAGACAAAACAACCCCTGAGTATATTCAGATTTAGACCATCTAAGGATTAAACCCTGCTGTTCAGATTCCTCATACCTCTCCCTCTCCGTTTGAAGCAAAATAATTCATTTCTTCAACATCCACCAGCTTCACCACATTACAGGGCAGCGGAGCCCCCACGTGTCCTGAGGATTCATGAAAGAGGCTTATTTTGAGGCAATTTCTACTAAAATAAGACACAAGACATTCAGTTTTTGCAGCGTCGTAGGCTTTACTACATGAAATGTCTCATTTAAGCTCTTTACTGACTGCTCAAATCATCCCACAGTCACATCCTGCTACTCCTCAAACTTACTTAGCCCCTGAAAGTTAAATGTTTCTGCTCCCTCAGCATGGTCCGGGATAAAAGTTTATCTAAATTAGGAGCATTTTTTATAGAATGAGCTGCAGAAGCAGAAACTTACCTGAGGTAGCATCTCCCGGCATGGTGAAGGTGCAGCCGGCCGTGCACTCGGTCTGACCGTAAGCCTCAAAGATCTGACGAAGAGAGAGTGGAAAACATCAGACATGGTGCATTCGGCTCCTTGTGAGTGTGAGAAATAAAAAGCACCTGCCTCCACCTGTCTTTTCTGAGGAAAAGTATCCTTTTGTATCAATTTTACACACTTTAAAGACCTGGAAAACGTGTTTCATTCAAACTATAATGTGTAAACGAGCTAATTCATCTCTCAGAGAAAAATGCTTTCCTGAATTAGGAGCCAGCTCTTCAGTTCTGCATCAGATATCAACCTTCTTCAAGCATAAAAGCCATAAAAACCACAAAAAAGATGAAAAATGTTCCTTTTACCTGGCATCCCAGAGCCGCCCTGAGGAAGTTGAGAACAGATGGTGAGATGGGAGCAGCTCCCGTCACCATGACCCTCACCCGACCTCCAAATGACTCCTGCAAACACAAAGATGATGATATTTACACCCTGCTCATGTCTCCTCGACAGTTTACGTTCACCTGAACAGCACCTGAACTTTGTTGAAGATGAGTTTGTCCCAGACACTGTTCTTCCGGATGATCCCATCCTTCACCTCGTCGTACTTTCTGTCCACAGCGAAGTTCAGCAGCCACTTCTTGAAAGGAGATTTGGCTCCGCTCTGAACCTGGTGACAGAAATGAGAGGAGAGGCGTGTTGGGCTGATGTGTAAAGCAGAACGGGAGGAGAGAGTGGGCCGGTTCGTCTGACAGCAGCGTCTCACTTTGTCATAGACGCGGTTGAGAAGTCGAGGAACCACTGGGAAAATGGTGGGCTGAAGAGTTTTCATGTCGTCTGGCAGAAGTCTGATGTCTCCCTGGAAGAATCCCACCCTCGCTCCAACGCTGTACACCACGGTCTGCGAGAAACACACGGCTCAGAGGTAAAAGAAATACTTAAAGTCTCTAAAACAAGAGTTTTCTCACATCAAACCTCACCTGTACCACTCTCTCAAACATGTGAGCCAGAGGCAGGAAGGAGATGCTGACGTCCTCTGTGCTGGGGATGATGGATGACTGTGGGACACAGAGTTCAGTTAGCAGCAGGTTTGAGATGACTGGACGCTTTCAAAGAGAGCTACACACCTCAAAGCCTTTGATGACTCCTGCAGCATCTGACACCACGTTTTCATGAGTCAGCATCGCTCCTTTTGGGTTCCCTGAGGATGAAACCAAAAGCACTTCAGCTCAAAGGCTCTACAGTTAGAAATGTCATCCTACAGAAACACAAACGTTCATCCACAAACGTCACAGGATCACCTGTGGTGCCGCTGGTGAAGCAAACAATGCTGAGGTCTTCTGGCTTTGGAGGCTGTTTGGACATGATGTCATCATTAGTACAGCCTGCAGCTTTTTAAGATCTGATCAATCAATCACCAAAAACAAACTTACCACTGGGTTCTGAAGATTAGCTTTCCCCAGAGCCTGAAGGAGGGAGAAGAAAACATGTTAGAGCAACTTGTAAGGACAGGAGTCAAACAGCACTGAAGCCAAAGAGCAAACCGTCACGCTTCAGTCTGTTCAAAGATACCTCTACGTCCTCCAAGGACACAATGTCCACCCCGCACTGCGTGCCCCTTTCCACCAGCTCCGGGCTGAAGGAGTCCATGATGACGATGGTTTGGAGAACGGGAGTCTGATCCTTCTCTCTGGTCTGCAGCAGCGTCTCTGCTTTGGTCTGGTTGTCACAGATAACGGTGGAGATTTCAGCTGTAAAAGAGGAAAATACGAGTGAGCACCAGGGCGTAAGACGTCACAGAGGATGTATGTTTGTATATTTGATCTTTTCATGCTCATGCCTGCTTCAGGTCACAGCCCGTTTATGTTCTTGTGTTAATGTTATTTGTTGGATTAACTCAGAAAAGCTTGTGTTTCTCTCTTTGAACACTGGCAGATATCCCGTCTAGAGCTCCTCCTGGTGGCTGGCTGTGGTATGGCTCAGGTGATACATCTCAAACTCTTCTCAAACTTGTTTCATGTTATTCCATGGTGATTAATGTTCCTCTTAATTTATGATTCATTTATTAATATTTTGACGAGGATGATCTCTAGGCACAGGGTGAGGGGCTGTCTGTTGCAGCAGCGCTCTCTTTTTGATAATAATAATAATTATTATACATTTTATTTGTAAAGCATTTTTCATCAGACAATATCAAAGCGCAGTAGAGTCAAACAAGAGCAAAAAAAAAAAGATTTGAAAAAAAGTTGAGTGCTTTCAAAAAAGCTTTTTTTTTTTTGAAAAAAAAAAAAGGTTTTCAAGCTTTTCTTGAAGGAGACTGTTGCTTGTGGAGCCCTCAGGTGGTCAGGGAGGGTACTCCACAGGTGAGGAAGGCCCGATCTCCCACAGAGCTTAGTCCTGGGGGGCAGGAGGAGGTTGGCCTTAGCTGAGCGGTGGCATGATGAGGTTTGTGGCGTAAAAACTTCTTTTGACCCGGGGGGCTCTCTGTGGATGCAGTGATGAGTTTGAGGCAGATTTTTGATTGAATCCTGAATGAGACCAGGAGCCAGTGGAGGGAGTGAAGGATGGGTGTGATGTGGTCATCTTCTGCACCCTCATCAGGATCCTAGCAGAGCTGTTTTGCATGTACTGAAGTTTTTGTGGGCTCTTGCTAGGGGTCCTGATGAGGGGTGTGTTGCAGGAGTCCGGCCTTAAGGAGACAAAGGTTTTCTTTTCTTTTAATTTCTATTTAGATCTCTTCTATTTGGATATCTGAATTCCCCTCCACAGATTAATAAAAAAAAACACTCTATTCTATGATTGACAACTGTGAGGGACACTGAGGCTTCTGCAGCACTTCATGCAGCGCTTCATGCAGCGGATCATGCAGTGATTAATGCAGCACTTCATGTAGCGCTTCATGCAGCGCTTCATGCAGCGCTTCATGCAGCGCTTCATGCAGCGGATCATTACAGTTCCCAGAGTTTTATTCTTCTTTCATTCTGAAGGGGGAAGCAAATATAATTATTTTTCCTAGAACAATTTCATTTTAACATTAAATCACTTCTGGTGCACATTTAGAGGAACATGTGCTTGTTAATGAATCAAACCACATCTTATCTTTATTCATCTTTTTTTAACCACTTAGTAAATCACTTTTAACTGCATCCTACATAAAATATGCTCCAATGTGCTCAAAGAGCGTCTTTTCTAAATCAAGTTTTATTTGATGACCATGTTTTAAAGCATCATGAAGTTTTAGTGAAAGCGAACCCTTTGTTCCAGTCCTGCTTTGTGATGTCTGGTAATCCTACAGAAGAGATTTAAGATAAACTTAAACCTGCATTAAGCTGTGAGCTGACAAATAAGCAGGAAGGGATTAGACTGCACACAGATCTCTGCAGGGACCGCAGACTTCTCGGACTCCGCTCCATCATTAGCAGCTCCAATTACCTTGGTTTATAATGAAGACCAGAGCCTCAGGACCCAGGGTGTCGTACAGGGGGACCGCTACCATGGAGTAGGTGTAACAGGCCAGTTCACTGATAATCCACTGAAAGGAAACAACATTTACAGCACGCTCACAGAAAACGCCTCACCTCTCTTACCCCGGAAACATCCGCTCTTACCTCTGGTCGGTTCTGAGCGAAGATCCCGATAAAAGTGTCTGTGTGGGGCTTCAGGCCTTTGTGGATCAGCCCTGACCCCAGGTGCTCGGCTCTATCAGACACCTGTACAGGAGCAAGTGGAGGAAAGGTCAGCGGGAGCTAACAGTCTGTTTTCCTCAGATCAAAGTGTCAAATGTTGGTTTACCTGTTTGTATCTCAGCCACTGGTATGGTCTTCCTGACTTCCTGAAGCCTAAGCATGGGCCGTTACCTGCGGGACAAAGACTGGGTGAACACTGAGGAAAGGGAGCTCTGAGAAACTTAACTTCTCATTCTTTATGCCTGAGCTCTACAACTCAGCTGACAGGAAGCATGAGGCCCATTAATCAGAAGGATACAGTGAAATTACCTGAAACCTTCAGACCCCTCTGGAAAACCTCATACAGGGTCTTGGCATCATTGTAGCAATACGACACCAGGTTGTTGTTGTCCTCAAGCAGCGCCGTCTTTCGTGCTCCATCCTGAGTAAACAGAGCCTCAGTGTTAATGTAGAGAACTGGTCAAAGAGTCAATTTCTCTGATTGGTTTTGATGAACTGAATTCTTTGCATCCTTCACCTTGATTCCCAGAGTCTGACGCTTCAGGTCGACAGGGTTCCTGACAGGGCTGGGTCGAGTGTTCAGGTAAAACAGAGTGGCAGCAAAGACAGCGAACAGAGAGATGATGGCCGAGGTCGGGAGAGGAGAGAAAAGCAGCTGGATCAGGAAGTCCATGATGAAAGGTCTGCTGGGACAGAGACAAAGTGTGGGCTGAACACAAACATAAACCAAGAGGACAAAACGTGAAAAGATGGTGTTTTACAGGAAACTCTGAGCTCTTCACTCCACTCTAGATGTTTTTCTCATTCTGACCTGGGGTCAAAGTCAGATTGTGTTGTGCAAGAGTTGCGTCGTCTTACTTAACACGGAGTCCAAGCCGTGAAGACTCAGAACAACAACAAACACACAGATATCAGCCTGATGTGCTACTTAACCCTCACTGACTCTGACTGCTGCACGAATAATAAAGTTATAACTAACCACAGATGAAGTGACAGATGCTGTATCTGAAGTGCCACCGTGTCCCCCCTACCTGCTGTCGGTCCCCTCAGGTGTTCCACTCTGCTCTCAGCTGGACAGGAGTGTGTGAGGAGAGTGTGTGTTCACAGCAGGTCCTCTTCCTCTGCTCTGCGGGCCAACACAGGGAAGAGAGGACGTGCTCGTAAAAGTCAGCCGACTGAGATGAAGAAAACCTTTGCACCTTGGACAGCGGCACTTCCCCTGATAAAGAGGACGTGAGCTCAGATATGAAACCTTTTATGATTTGTTCGTTATGAGATATAATCAAGGATTTCACTAGAATGAAACACTTCACTGCTTTTAATCCCTTAAAAAAATATTTAACTGTCAAGATGGGACTGAAGAATCAGACCCTGTCAGGGGTTTGTCACAAGTTTTGTCATTTTATATAATTATGCTCTTTCTGCAGCTTTCTGTGTTACACAGACATTTAATCTGAAATTAGTGTCATTAAAGCAAACAAAGACAATAATTTAAATCTGGTAGCTGACTCAAATGTGTCAAAAGTCTTCAAGGTATTACAGGAGACCTCATCTGAGATATACCAGCATGCTTTTCATGCATCATTTCATTTGTTGAACAGGTTAAAGATGTGAAATCAAACAAAATCAATCTACCCACACAGATTTCAACAGCCAATAAAAGAGTCTGAATTTACTCCAGATAGATAAACGTTACTGATAAGATGTCAGAGGAAGGCCGAGATGCTGCAGCTGATGAAAGGTCGACGCTTTATCTCCTGAGATCAAAGTCCTCACAGTGTACGGCAGAAACCCATCACACTGAAGCAAAGCATCAAATTCCCTTTCTAAGAGTTTTTTAACATTAATGTCAGATGATGCCTTGAATGGTGACGACCTGAAGTATCCAGCTCTTCAGCCTCAGATTTCCATCACTTCTTTCCAAACATGAGTCCAAACTGCTGCACCAATGTTTACACTTTTGCTTAAAGTGAGAAACAAAGTCACTGTTTTCTGACACCAGCCTCTCCTGATTAACACAATATGATGCTTTTTAATACATGTAAATATGTTGAAAGGGAAAGTATGAGGAGGCCGAGCAGCCTGTTAACGTTAGCACCATGTGCTACCAGCCACAACACACCAAGCTACAAATCATGATTGAGCTCTCAAATAAAAAAAGACAACAACATGCTTCTAACTGGACACGCAGTTATGCAGAGGAGCATTTATCAGAGTTTTTCCACCACAAACATGCAGCTCTTGAATCCAGTGTTGGTGGTTTGACTCTGGACAGTGAAGTGCAGGTGAGGGTTCATTAAGAGAAGCTTTGAAACGTTACCTGGTGGGATTAGCAGGGGCAGTTTGGGGCCAGGCTGAGCATGGGTCCCCCCCAGGGACAAAAAGCAGCTGAAGCAAGCCACAGCTCTGATGAACAACCTGCCCACCTGTGGTCATTAGCACCTGAAAGTGCACACAGGTGTGACAGCTTCTCTGCAGCCAGCGTGGCTCGGCCTGCAGCAGCAGATTCAACTCTCAGGAGGGTCTCACCGCAGTTTACACTCTTCATTCCTCTCTCTGTTTGTGTTTTCTTAATTAAATTAGTTCACATTCTGTAAATGAAACTACAGTTTTCCACTGCCTCTATCTGTTTGTAAGCAGTTAGAAATGAACTTTGAGCCTGAGTTTATGAACGTGAAGCGATCACTCAGCACACTGGATGAATAACCTTTGGAATTAACAGATCAGGGATTGATAAAAGCTAATCAGGGACTTAACTCACCCAAATCTCTCCACATGATATCAGATAAGACACTAACATACATCATTTTAATTAGATTGATTGCAGCTACTTGCCTGATCAGGGAAAAATGATTGTTTACTTCAATAATTTCCAAAGAGACTGTCAGATTTGAATCATCAGATCACAGGACAGTGCTCCACTTCAGGTCCACAGGAGTCTCTGGTGCTCCTGGATCAGATTTTATTGGGGACCGCTTTACACCCGGTCTTAACTTTCATGGTACTGGGGTTGTAGTCATATTTTCCCAAAGGGACATTTTTGGCAGTTTTAAGTGTCTACAAACATTTTTGTTGAACATTTTCTTCATTTTGAGAAAAATTCTTAATGAACAGTCTCTGATTCAGGACTTGGATGAAATTAATTTTACAACAATGTGACAAATGATCTTCCACAGTAATAAAAGGGATAAAACCAAATGGCATTATACAATAAGTTTATTATAAGGCATACAAGTTGCGCTCATTGTCATTCATATAAATTGAAGTGTCTTTTCAGAGAGCAATGAGCATTTTTCAATGAAGCTCAGAACAGTGCAGCCTGATGAAGGGCAGCCTGAAATAATGGCAAGTATACAAGATCAAATCAGTGCTCCTTTGTACCTCCCACTTCTCTCCTCGTGTTTACATTTCCTCCACCCTGACTGAACGTCAGACACATCAGAGATGTCAGGTATTTAAGCCCCTGTAACATGAAGTGACTGACAGGAGGACGGCAGCATTTTCTCCCAGCATGAGGCCCACACTGATGCTTCTTCTCATATCCACAGCTGCTGCCATCTCCTCTGACAGCACCAACGGGTCTCAGCATCACAGGCTGGTCATTGGTTTCCAGGCTCCCTGGAATATGTCCTTTCCTTTCAGCGCCCGGCGCCTGGGCTCAGCCATTCAGATAGCCATAGAGAAGGTGAACACCAATCCCTCCTTCCTGGGGAACTACAGTCTGGACTTTGTGTACATTGACACCGACTGTAATCCCAAAGCTTCCCTCGGAGGGTTCATTCACCAGGTGTGGAGAGAAAACGTCTCGGCACTAATTGGCCCGGCTTGTCCTGAGGAGGCAGAGGTAGGAAGTGGAAGTGGAAGTAGGACCATCTCTTTTTGCTTGTTTTTCACTGATTACAGGTTCCACAGGGCACTGTCTTTAGTCCACTTTTATATGTAAAACATATAAACAGTTACAGCAGACCGACGTTCACCCTGACTTTGATTTCTGTAATCTTTTTCTGCTTCTCTCCAAATTTTGGCAAGATTTGGGTTTACTGATTGACCACTGGCCCACTTTGTCCGCACTGTGGCCACACTGACGCAAAATGTCTTGATAATGGATTGAATAAAGCTGGCTTAACATTTTTTTCTGTTGGAAGAATTAACTGAAACCTGCCTTTCAGGTTACCGGTCTCATTGCGTCCACCTGGAACATCCCAATGTTCGGCTTTGTGGGTCAATCCTCCAAAATGGACAATAGTGAAATCTACGACTCCTACATCAAAGTGGTCCCTCCTCTGAAAAGAAGCTCTGAAGTCCTGATCAAGACCTTGGAGTTCTTTGGCTGGAGAACCATCGCGATGATCGGGGGAGGTTTGGACTCAAACACTTGGGACAAAATTGACGCTTTGTGGAAAACGATTGAGGATCCGCTGAGAGAAAGGTTCAATCTAGCAGCCACTGTCAAGTTTGATGCTAGCAACCCTGAGCTTATTTATCAGAATATCAAGTACATCTCTACAGTTGCCAGAGGTAAGGAAAGCAGAGCACTATGTAGTTTATTAAAACCATCTTTCAACGAGCTCCTTTGTGCTAAATGTCTCCTGTCATGCTTCAGTCATCGTGGTGCTCACGAACAGGGAGGACGCCACAACCCTGCTGCTGGAGGCAGAGCGACAGGGGCTGATGAACGGCGACTATGTTTTCTTCTTGGTGCAACATTTTGAGGTTAGTGGCAGAAAACTTACAAACACATTCACGCTGTCAGAGTTGTCCCGACCTGCTGGGCTCTTCTGAAGCTGAACAATGAAAAGACTCCCTCCCATTTTTCCCTCCAAAGACCTCTCACACACCAAGCAGTCAAACGGGTGAGTTAGCAGTCCCATCTTAAAGCTGGGTTTATAATTAGCTAATTAAAGCTAATTAGATTAACATTAGCCCAATGAAAATGTCCTTACCAGCTGTCTTGTTTCATAAAAGGGATGTCTGAGATGTACACACAAGGAAATGACAAGATAAAGCATGAACTTACACCCTGTTGTTGTGGATTATAAAAATGGTACATGCAGCATTTAAGTCGTCGTTCTAGAGACTTAAACCACACGTAATCAGACACAGGACCATCTCCCATCTATGATCCATCTTAAGTCCTTACTGAGTCTCCTTTATGTGATTTTTCCCTAAGCAGGATAACTTGTGGAAATATTCCCTGAACAACCGGATCAACCAAGCTGCACTGAGAGCTTTTGACATGGTCTTCATTATCGGGCAGAAATCCTATGAAGGGTATGAGTATTACGACTTCTACGAGCGAGTGTATGAGAGACTGAAAGAGCACCCGTTCCTGAGCAACCTGACGTCAGACAGAGAGGTAAGGTGCCTCTTAAACTGCACAGAAGATGGTGTCATTGAGGTGTTGGGGAGCTTTGGACCGCTTTAAAGAGTGGTTTTATTTCAGGTCAGCCCTTACTCAGCCTACCTGCATGATGCCGTGCTTCTGTACGCGATGGGGCTGAAGGAAGTCCTTAAGGATGCCAAAGATCCTCACGATGGACAGCAGCTGCTGCAGAGATTAAAGAACAAAAATGGAATTCGATTTTATGGTTGGTGGCAATTTTAAGAAAAAAAAGAGACACAACAAGAACGGGGAAAAATAAACGTAAAGAGCCAGGCTAAGAAAACATTCCCATGCCCAGTTTGTCACATTAAGGTCTTTTCATTGCAGGGGCTTCTGGACTGGTCCATTTCGATGAGGAGGGGGAGAGGAATTTGGACTACTCCATTTATGACCTGCAGCACTTGGGAGATGTCACCAAGTTCGTTCCAATCCTTCACTTTGACAGTCACAGTAAAGCAATTCGGTAAGAAACTTTACAAGCCAATCAGAATACCTTTTGTTTTTCATGATCCTTTCTAATGCTGGACAAATAAATGTCATTTCAGACCAACGGCTTTGTTTTCCTCTGTGGTCTGGCCGAAGGGGAGGCCACCGTTGGACAAACCAGAATGTGGATTCAACAACGAACTCTGTGAATGGCTGACTAATGGTAACGTGACGGCTTAAACAAAGACAGAAGAAGTCTGATATCTCATGACTTGTGATAATGTTATACCATGCTCTTCATTGGTTGCAGATATCGCCCTGCTGGCTCTTCTTGTAACATTCCCCATCATTGGCGTGCTGTCAGTTCTGTGCATTGGCGTCCTCGTTCTGCAGAAGTTACGACTTCAAACCCGACTGGACGACTCTTACTGGTGGATGATCAACTACAGTGACATCACCATCATCAGGGAGCGCACAGTACGAACATCTGACCTTCAAACATTGTACGTCTGAATATAAGCTACGTACATGTTTACATGGGTTTGTCTCCTGCAGGGAGTTCAGGGTTTATCTATGGCCACCACAGCCAGTCAAAGCAACAGCTCCCAGTCCACTTTCTCCAACAACAGCTATGGTCTGATGGACAAGGCGGGGAAGGAACTGGTCTACTCTACCATTGGACTCTACCAGGTACAAGTTTGTACTGTGGGACCCTAACAGAGCTGGGGTCAGGGAGTCTTGCAGGCCCTTGGGAGCCTTGTAGATGTAATGCCATGTGTTTCTTTAAAATACACTTTTTGATTCCTCTCAGGGAAATCAGGTGTCCATCAAGTACGTAAAGAACTCTATATGTATTAATGTCCAGCGACCTTCAATCATCAGAGAGTTTGATCTGGTAAAGTTCTTCTTGACTTTGTTCTTTTTAGATTTATCTACAATCCCAGTTAAAAACGTGTCGTATGATTGTGTGTCTGACCGTCTCTATCTTTTTGTGACAGATGAAAGAGATGAAACATGAAAACTTGGTCCAGTTCTTTGGTGTTTGTGTTGAACCACCACATGTCTGTATAGTCACCCAGTACTGCAGGAAGGGCAGCCTAAAGGTTCGAGTACTGACATTATGGTACCTGTTTACCAAAACAAAGCAGGATTAACTAGTTTTTACTACTCAATCAAATTTGACATGTCTTGAAGTCTTGTCTGTTGGATTTTTTTCTGCAGGATCTACTGAAAGCTTCAGATGTTGAACTAGACGAGATGTTTAAGCTCTCCTTTGCCTATGACATTGTCAATGTGAGTACACCCATTTTCCAGCATCAGTAATGGAGTAATGGGAAAGCGATGGCTGATTCATGGTTGTTGTGCCTGTTCATCCTTGTGCCAGGGAATGGAGTTTATTCATAAGAGTAACCTGAAGTTTCATGGCAACCTAAAGCCAAGCACATGTTTGGTGGACAGTCGACTCCAGATTAAACTCTCAGGCTTTGGGCTTTGGGAGTTCAAACAAAGAGACAAAAACAAGACCATGTCAGCGGCTAACCCCAACTATGACGGTCAGTTCAATTTTTTGACTTTTATTACTTTTTAGTGGCATCTGAAAAATTTCTGACTTCTAGGCACAGATGTGTTGATAATTAGCTCCTAGTGCAGCACAACAATTCCATCATTTCTATCACACAAAGACCACTGTGGTAACTGTGTGATGAACAATTCCTGGATTCACTTTACAGCAGCACTCAGCAGAGCAGAGAGGAATCGGTGAAAAAATTGTAGTAAACTGTAGAAAAAAAAGTCTTTGACTTCTGGTTTCATTTGACTTAGACTGCCCCCTTTGGTTAGGGAAGATACGCCACACAGAGTGTTAAAAAGTATAAAAGCCACTTGCAGAAAGCATAACCCAGCCTTTAGTGAGTCGAACAACAAAGCTGAGTGGATGTTCTTCAAGCTCTTTCTTGGTTTGTGTTTGTCTGCTTTAGAAATGTACTGGACAGCCCCTGAATTGCTGAGACAAGCTGGATTCACAATCAATGGGACTCCCAAAGGTGACGTCTACAGCTTTGCTATCATCATGTGGGAGCTTATGTATAACAAGGTTTTCCCGTATCAAGACATCAACCTGGAGCCCAAAGGTGAGACTGAGCAAATGGAGCATTTCACTGTTTATTGTTTTAAAGCTTGGAAATTGAGTGAAACAGTGGGATGAACTTGGTTTGATAAAAAAATGGATCATCAATTCTCTGAAATTCTTCTTTCTGTAGAAATTATCATGCAGCTGCGAACACCTTTCCAAGGTGAACCTCTTCGACCTCTGTTGTTGGAGAATGTGTGTGAGGAGAACATTAACGCCCTACTGAGAGCCTGCTGGAACGAAAACCCCGATCACAGACCACCCTTTGGGTCTATACGGAGACAGCTGAGAGACATCAGCCCTGACAGGTCAGGCCTCAGATATTTTCATTTCCACCCCCCAGTCATTTATAATTGTAAGAGAATATAAAGAAGAACCAGGCAGCGTGTAGTCACACACTCTCTGCCAGGGCACCTCCAGAGCTGTTCAGCCTTAAGAGCTTCTTCTGCTTTTTATCTGCCAGAAGCTCAGGTTCTGGGTTACATGTGACTGATAGCAAACCCCAAAGAGCTAATGACAAAAAGAAACTTCAATCAAAATCCAAACAATGATTTAAGATTATATTATGTTCTGTGGACTTTGTATTAACTCTCCCCTTAATCTGAGATACCCTACAACCACACCTGACAGCATAACCTTTACACGAGACTATTATGGTTTTCTGCACTGTAGTCATGCAAATATACTGGATAATATGGTGGATAAGTTGGAGAAATATGCAAATCACTTGGAGGAAGTGGTGGAGGAGAGGACCAATCAGCTCACGGCAGAGAAGGCCCGTGCAGACAAGCTTCTGTCCAGCATGTTACCGAGGTACCAGATGTTACAGCGACAAATGATTATCGCATTTTCTCAATCAGCAGTCAGCGGTAACCCATTCAAACCAAAGACTGCAGCACTACCAGGTGAACGGGCTGACCACACCTGTTCTCATCAGTCAGGTGTCGCCTCATTTGCCTCAGGTACATTGCAGATCAGCTGATGTCGGGGAAATCAGTGGAGCCGCAGAGCTACGACATGGTGACCTTATTTTTCTCCGACATCGTGGGCTTCACCTCTATGTGCTCTATCAGCTCTGCCATGGAGGTGGTCACCTTCCTCAATGACCTCTACAGTCTGTTTGATGACATCATCAAGATATATGACGTCTACAAGGTGAACCACGCACAGTGCACAAACATCCACTGACTACATCAATAACGTCATCTTCATGAAGCATCCTGAATCTCCATCACAGGTGGAGACAATCGGTGACGCGTACATGGTAGCCAGTGGTTTGCCCATCAGTAACGGTAATCAGCACGCTCTACAGATTTCCATGATGGCTCTGCATTTCCTGACCGCCGTCAAAGTCTTCAGAATTCGGCATATGCCGTCAGAGAGTCTAGCTATTCGAATCGGGATACACTCAGGTGACACACTGCACACTGCAGAGCCATTTCTCAAAGTTTAAAAAGTTCAAATCTACCAACATTTCGTTTTTCATGCTGAAGGTCCAGTGGTTGCTGGCGTAGTGGGCACCACGATGCCTCGGTACTGTCTCTTTGGTGACACGGTGAACACGGCGTCTCGAATGGAGAGTAACAGCCTACGTGAGTTATATTATCTATATCACTGATGCTCGCTTTGCTGCTGCTCTGCCTCCCTTCGCTTTTCATGTATGCACATGAAGGAGAGTGTAGTGGAGCAGATTCCTGGTACTCCTCTCCGTGTTTTCCACACAGCCCTGAAAATACACATCTCTCAAAGCACGGCCGACATCCTGGTGCAGGAAGGATCATTTGAGCTGGAGGAGAGAGGAGAAATCGAAATGAAGGTGACCTGAGTCAGCATGCTGTTGGAAAACTCAGTTTAATGCACAGTTCCCTCTTGTTTGCTTATTTGTTTGTTAGTTTATTTGTTTGTTTGTTTGTTTGATCTGTCCACGTTTGCTTCCATCACAGGGTAAAGGAAGTCACAAGACGTACTGGCTGTGCAACAAACAGGGATTTAATCCTCCTGTCATGGCTCTTGGCTCTCTGGCTGGTGACAATCTCAAACCACAACTAGAGGTGCAGTAAACACATCCAAAGTTCAGAGAAACAACCAGCAGAAACTGAATTTCTCACAGTCAGAGTTAGATCATGAGTTTAAGGTGAGGCTGCATCAAATTTTTTACCTGTGTCTGATATCTTTGCTAAAGCAACTTGGACCGACCAGTGCTGCAGACAGAAAGACGCAGACAACCGTGACCAAAGCGCACATGAAGGACAGCATGATGACCACTGTGCACATTTGAAGAAAAAAAGTTTGCATGCAGTTGTCTCTTTCGTGCAAAAACCATAATGGGATCCAAACCGTCCCAAGTGTTCTGCTCAGGCTCCACAATCCACACGTCGAACCAGAAGTCCAGCAGCGAAAATGCAGAAGAAGAAGGAAACAACACAAGACCAAATGTACAGATCTGCCCCATGTTTCCACCTATCGACCACAACCAGGTGAAAGTGGGCATGTTGTTACCTGCTGTAGCAGAAGTGGGCGTACTCTGACATCCTGGAACTATAGAGTTTAGTAGAAGAAAGGAAACAATGTGGCAAAATATAATAAAGATGATGTTTATAAACCTGAAAATATGAATTTACCAGTAAAGACAGGAAGGATATTCTGGTTTGATATCTGCAGATTTCTTTCACATTGAAGAAAAAAAAAAAAAAAAAAGATCTAACAGTCCTTTTCTGAAAACATTACATGTCTGTATATTTTAATAATATATTAAGGTTATAATTTGTCTCAACGCAGTTATTTGAGAGATGGGGGGTATTTCTTTAATTCAACTTTATTGTTTTTAAAAAAATCTGAACTCAATGTTTTATTATTTATTATTGATACACAACACTCAAAGAAACATGCTTCAGAAACAGTTTTTAGGGGAAAATTCTTTAACGAAGCGAGGGTTTTGTCACAGTCAACAGAAAACAGCTGATGAAGATGTTAACACAGATGTTGGATGAAATAAAGGACGAGTGTTTATTTCATGTGAGTGAAGGATTGTCTGTAACGCTTCTTGAGCTCAGGCTGACGTCTGCTCGGAGGATTTTTATGATGAAGTGAATATTAAACCACTCCACAAGTTCATCAGCAGCACCAGCAGGAGAGAAAGTGACGTGTCTGAGAAGGATAAAAAAAACATTTTTCATTCACCAAAGAAAAGAGAAAATCGGCATCAAACTTTAATAAAAGTCATAAATCACATCAGAGCAGTTTACCCTTTGTCTGTGCGTTGTTGAAGGATGTGTTACCTGTTGAGACACGAGGAGAGAGCTCAGGATTCAACACACAAAGAGACAAAGAAACAAAGTGATTTCATTTGAAGGATGCATTTACTTTGTTTTATCATTGATCGGGAAGAATGTATTAAAGAATAACATTTGAGCATATACTTCTAACTCATCACTCATTGTCTGATTTTGTTTCAGAAAATTTCAAAGAAACTAATTTGAGTTTTATTTTTATTTTTTTCAAAAAAGTCAGAACTATGACTATGACTATTATGACTTTGATAGTTGTTCAGCATTTCCCTGTAAGTGCAGTTTTTTTGTTTTTACTGCATTTTTTGTGTATTGAGGTGAAACATTTTTGTGTTAACAGTCCCAGAAATAGAAGAAGTTTTTTGGAGGGTGTACTGTGCCTTTAAGTTGAAATTCAGCCGAAAGGACCCCCCCGCTTGGTTCTGCCTCTGTCGATGTTCTCCTCACAGAACACGGACTCTGGAGAACGGACACGACATGAACATGGCTTGAGTTTGTCTGAACCACGGAGGACAAACCTCAGGGTTCGTGTTTGATTGTAAAGGCAGAAAAAATGAAAACAGAGGAAAGTGCTGGGCTCACGGGCAGACAGTTGAGTCTCTCTCCGTCACAAACTGTCACCTCACAGTGGAGCCAGACGGTGGAAACCTTCTCCAGCCGTTGGAAGCGGAAAGAGTTGAACTTGAACATGGAGCGGCTGTCTTTGGCATTTTCAAATATGGTCACGGTGACGTCTGAAGGGCAGCTGCAAGAAGATAAAACCTGGAGCAGTCAGAGCTCTGGACTCCAATCCTTGGCTCTCTACTGCATGCCAATCCAACCTCATCATCCTCCACACTCTCAGCTTCTCTGTCCCTTTCCCAGCTACACAGAGTCAACGCTGATCAAAACTGATCAGTTTACCTGTTGAGGATCAGGCTCCACCTCTTCTTGTCCGTGGAGTAAGGAGTGGGAGTGGCCCAGCAGTTATTAATGACAACTTTGAACCTGAGAGGCAAAAAAACAAGGCAGAGCACTTACATGTAAGAGTTAACTTTAAACAGCTAGATGGCGCTGAAATGTGCTGATTTACCTGTTACTGAGCCCTTTGGCTTCGATGCCCATGAAGACCTCAGAGCCGATCTCAGACGTGTCGATGACGTATGGAGCATCTCTGGCATACAGGAACTTTGAGTTCTGCAAAATAAATGTTGCAGAGTTCAGATATCTTCACTTGACTATGTCTGAAACACTTTAATCTGCATCTAATCTCAGCTGTTTTAAAAATTGTCTCCTTTAAAAGTTGGATTATTGCATAGAGGTGTTGAAAAGTGTTGCCTCAGGAGAAACTGGGAGCGCAGCCGTCCACTCACCGTAAACACACTCATAGACAACTGTGACCTAAACGTGCCTAAACTCCCGTTGTTGACATAAACTGTCGCCACTCTGGAAAAAGCAGAGGGTTTAGTAAAAAGGCTGCAAGTCTTTGGGTCAGAATGCACAGATCTTCCACTCGGTGACTGCGGACGCCTCGGGTCCAGGATGGATGCTTACCTTTGGCTGAAGACGGCGTTATTCACCAGGTAGGCTGCTCGGTACACGCAGCTGAAGGTGTAGTTCACCGGCTGGTTTCTGACCGTCAGAGACGTATCGTTCGACACGATGGAGTTGGAGAAAATGTATTTGGGGTCTTTACCCGGCATGAACTGTGGAGAGCAGAGACATCCAAACTTTAAACCCCTGAAACATTTTTGCACCTCGATGTAAAAATGTGTTTTTGTCACAGGGGGTGCAGGGACGTCTCACCTCAGACTGGGTGCCACAGTACGAGTGGTTTTTGGGCGTCAGGTCTGAGATGATGAAGCGGTAATAACCGGGGCTGTGCATCCCTGAGTAACAAACTCCGCCCAGAGACAGCTGGTCGATCTCCCAGCCATACGGACACTCCGGGACGTTTGCGATGATGGCGTTTGGGAAACACGACACCATGACGTAGTCTGTCAAATAATACACAAGAAGATGCATCATTCACCATTTCTGCTGTTACATTTTATGAAGAATCATAACGAATCACGCTCAACATTTCATCAGGTCTTCAGGTTTTTCTTTATCCTGATCTTTGGTCTGTTTCTCCCCCCACTCCCATTTTTCTAGTCAGAGTCTTTTCTCTCTCCAAATCCAGACCCACTGTCAAATCTCTAACAGACCAGCAGAACGAAGCTTTCTCACCAGCTTTCTGAGGCAGGCATGTCCATGCAACAGGCAGAAAGATGAATAACACACCAACAGAGGCCATTCTGAGACTCTGCAGAAACAGGTTTTAGAGTCAGACTGGAGCAGAGAGAAAAACAAGGAGTCCTCAGGAGAGGGGACGGTAACGTTGAAGACTCACCTGCAGGAAACAAACAGCGTCCGGTGATCTGATGTCAGACGATCATCATTTCTCCTCCATGAGGTTTCCTGCGCTGTAACTCTACAACGATCGCTCGTGGCTGTTTGAGCTTTTATACCGTCGCAGGTGTAAGTGTCTGACTCCCTTCGGTGGATCCGGTTTAAGAGCTCTATTGTGGGGCGGCTCACAGAAACTCTCTGTGCTGCTCGGACATTGACTTTTAAATGACCGGTGTCTCCCGAGATTCACTCTGAAGCTGCTTCAGTCACATTCTCCAGAAATGGACATCGAGGAAGGAAATCTTTGTTTAAATTGGTGAAAATCAGACATTTACTGTTTGTTTGGGTTAGGGTTTGATATATAAGAATCTTAGTTAGTTGGTGTGGTCACAGATTTTGGCAAGATTTTTTCAGAGCACAAAACGTATTTTAGGTTGACTCCCCGCAGGAGTTCTGATGAGAAAACGAAAGTTAACAGAGCCTAACCAAAACATTTATAACAAGGAGATACAGCCAGGGAATTTATGAAAAAAATGTTTGTTTTTCTGTAAACGGGTGTTTGTGTGACACTGTCTGCCTGATTCACCTGTTTCTAGTTTTTTTTCTAAGATACGACGACAGGAGAATAATTTTCCTCCAGAAACAGAGCAAGGGAATTTCCCCCACACTAAATCTGACCCTAACAACACCCCGTCCTCAAACATATACCTCTGATACACACGTTTAAAGGGGTCGCAGCCTCTTTCCTTACCCCCCAGCCCTGCTGCTTCTCTCTTTTTTAACCAAAGAGGACAAATTATGGGGAACAGAAAACCCTTTAAGGAGCTAAAGAGTGCAAACAGGCGTGTATAGATAACATTAAAAAGTGATGGTAGCTGAGATAAGAGCAGCACACACTGGTATCTACTGTCTGTGTTGGCCTCTTTCAGTGATATACGGTTTCTCATTGTCCTGCTTTTAGATAACACTTTTGGCCCTTCAGCTGTTTTTGGACTCGAGTGATTTTTCAGTTCTTTGATATTTAGAAGTTCATATCTGCTTCTTAACTTCTCTGCAGCTCTTCTTTTCATGTAATAATCATACACATTTCATGTTTTCAGAAAGCAGTTTGTGATTTTTCTTGTTAAAGGCAAAGTATAAGGTCTTCATAGAGCTGCATGTGCTGCCATGGCAACAGTAAGGTTTGATATATTTGCTGTTTTCAAACATGCAATCAGAAACCTCCCTGCAAAGACTCAATGATGAGAGCTGTAAAAAGATCCCAGAGAGGTTAGACACTAATGTCCTCCCTGAACAACCCCAGTCACCCATCAACCGGAGGGGCGAGCTGCAGACCATTAGCATCAGAAAGGAGCTGCGGGGGAATTTGTAAGGAGCAGTCCAGAGAAGATATCGATCAGTGAAGCAGTCAGGGGACAGCTAGCGTTACAGCATCTGCTGATGCTAACAATGAGGAGCCGCCAGATTCCAACAAGTTAGGTAACGACGCTCCGAGGTCCAAGAAACGTGCTGAGAGGAGGGCAGCGGAGGACGGGTCAGTCGGTTCAGACCTGTTGAGTTACTCCACTTCCTTCAGAAATTTCCCTCATTTAGACCTCAAATTAATCTGAAGACAGGAGAGCTGCTGATTATTATTACAAAACCACTTCACCAGCTTCAACTACAGGCCCACCTCACTGTGTCAGGAGTCTAATGTTCACAACCACACATTCACCATACACCAACTAAACACACTGACTATTACAGAGCTACTCCATCAGCTTCATACTGATTATTACAGAGCTACTCCACCAGCTTCATACTGATTATTACAGAGCTACTCCACCAGCTTCATACTGATTATTACAGAGCTACTCCACCAGCTTCATACTGATTATTACAGAGCTACTCCACCAGCTTCATACTGATTATTACAGAGCTACTCCACCAGCTTCGTACTGATTATTACAGCTACTCCACCAGCTTCATACTGACTATTACAGAGCTACTCCACCAGCTTCATACTGACTATTACAGAGCTACTCCACCAGCTTCATACTGACTATTACAGAGCTACTCCATCAGCTTCATACTGACTATAACAGAGCTACTCCACCAGCTTCATACTGACTATTACAGAGCTACTCCACCAGCTTCATACTGATTATTACAGAGCTACTCCACCAGCTTCGTACTGATTATTACAGCTACTCCACCAGCTTCATACTGACTATTACAGAGCTACTCCACCAGCTTCATACTGACTATTACAGAGCTACTCCACCAGCTTCATACTGACTATTACAGAGCTACTCCATCAGCTTCATACTGACTATAACAGAGCTACTCCACCAGCTTCATACTGACTATTACAGAGCTACTCCACCAGCTTCATACTGACTATTACAGAGCTACTCCACCAGCTTCATACTGATTATTACAGAGCTACTCCACCAGCTTCATACTGATTATAACAGAGCTACTCCACCAGCTTCATACTGATTATTACAGAGCTACTCCACCAGCTTCATACTGACTTTTAAAAGCATATTTACTGTAGACTGAACAGAAATTACACGAAGGGTTTTTAAGATTTATTTTATTTAGTGAACTTCAGAAGTTACTAAATGCATGACAAAGAAACAGTAGTTGACAGAGTAGCATTATTGAGCTCAGCCAAACACACACAAACACACACACAAACACACCCACACACACACACACACACACACACACACACACACACACACACACACACACAAACACACACACACACACACACACACACACACACACACACACACACACACACACACAAACACACACACACACACACACACACACAAACACACACACACACACACACACACACACACACAAACACACACACACACACACACACACACACACACACACACACACACACACAAACACACACACACACACACACACACACACACACACACACACACACACACACACACACACACACACACACACACACAAACACACACACACACACACACACACACACACACAAACACACACACACAAACACACACACACACACACACACACACACACAAACACACACACACACACACACACACACACACACACACACACACACAGACGAGTGCTTTCAACAAAATTTACAAAACTTAACATTTAAAGATCAACCCTGCTATAAAACTCTACCATAAACACTTGGTGCTATAGAAATTTGGCATATAGAACTTTTGTACAGTTATAAACATCGACACAATAAATAGCTTTAACTTTGGAGCTGGGGTCAGGCTTTGGGAACTTGGCAGGTCCAGTTTGGACGCTCTGGACTGTAGATGAAATCTCTCCTGAAAGACAAAGGAGCTGAAGTTAAACCACACAGATCTGGAAATCTTTACCTAAGTACCATTAAACTGCTTTTCTGAGGATGCAGTTTCTTTCTTTGACATGTCTAGCTGACCCTGGAGCTAATTTCCTGGCACTTTGCCTCGAAGGTGATGATTAACTGCATGTTTTCAGAATGAAAAGCTGTTTTTGTTGATTTCATCCTTTTGAAAACATGATAAACTTCAACATTTCGCTCAGGTTGATGTTTAAATGTTGACTTATAAGAACCGGCCCCTCTTTTGTTCAAGCTTGTCCAGTTTCACTCACTCTCTCCAGTGTGTTTCACTGTTTCCTCGGCAGAGCAGCCCCTCATCACACGGGCAGATCTGGTTGATGCTAAAGGCCAGACCGCCATCAGGGACGTAGCAGCTCTCACCCCGGAGCAGCCGCCTCTTGCACACCTGTTCGCCGTGGTGTCGAGCGCAGCACATGGATGCACCACAGTCTCTGTCCACTTTACATCTCGCACCTGAGGGAAGGAGACACCAGCTGTTAAACCTCAAACTGAGAGAAGCACACTTATTTTCCTGTTTCTGGGCAGCTTCAGGTTTTCTGTCTGTCTTACCCTCTTGTCCGTTCGGGATGCTGCGGTGACACTTTCCAAACATGCAGCTGAGTCCGCGGACGCACTGAGCGTCTCTACGGCAGTAGTGTCCTTCTCCTCTCAGAGGAACACAAAGACCAAAGTGTCGATCACAGGAGAAGCCCCGCCCACAGGCTCTGTCCTGGTCACACACAGCCTGCAAAGCAAAAAGATCACTGTTAACACTTTGCTCACACTGATGCTGAAATCTAAGTCATGCACAGATTCTCCTGCACCAGCTGCAAGTACTTCAAACACAAAACAACAAACTGCTGCAGATCATCTCCAGATGACGATGAGGATACATTTCTAAAGCAAAGGTGTTGTATCTCACCGTGACTGGTTTGATGCCAGAGGTGTTTCCTTTTAGGGCCTTCGCTCCTTCTTTGGGAGGGCTGTGAGGCATGTTGAGCATCCAGGCCCAAATACGAGCTTCAGCCATCGAGAAGCAGAGAAACAGGCACAGCATCTGCAAATTCCCCCACATGTCCTCCAACCGCAAGAATAAGAGCAAAAGGAGTGACGGCTGGAAGGAAAGATGAGCCTCTTGCCTCTGAGTCCACACAGAGTAAAGATCCAAAGTTTAAAGGTCCCAGGGGAAGTTTCAGAGGGTCAGGAGGGGAGAGATCCAGGCACTGACAGTGGCTGGACTCTTATAGGCAGCAGAGGTCTCACCCCCCCTCTACCTGGCTGTTTGTCCAAGCAACTGGGAAGGAGGAGACAATTAGTTGTTAATGGATTAACTAAATTGCTGGGCCGCCCCCTGCAGATAGAAAACAGCGCTGAAATGACCAGTCGTGTAGCAGGGAGAAAGAGGTGAAGATGGGGCGGGGGGGGATGGACGTGATGGGCTGACAACAGCTTCTCACAATAGAGCTGAGACAAGCACCACCTCCGTGAGGTTATCTGTGCCAGACTAACAAATGAGGAGGACAAAGGCAGACGAATGCATGACATGTTTCTCTCCTCTCTGAGTGACACTCCTGGCCCCCAAAACACCGAGCAAACACCACCTCCACTGCCCCACTGGCCTCTGCGCTGTCCCACTCCAGACCCCACGCTGGGAGCAATTTGCACAAGTGCACCCTGCAGACGACCCCACGATCTCATTAAATGTAATTACCATCAGCCGTTAGTTCTCAGGGGGAGACGGGGCAGAGAGGCAGTGGAGACAAGTCATTTCTGCACGTTTGTTTATAGCGTCTTTTTACCTGAGTCAAGACTCTGAAACAAATGGACAACAAACCTGTGACGCCTGTGGTACAGAGACCAAGTGTAGGAGTTATAGTTGTAAGGTTGTTTGAATGAAATCATGTTCAACTTAGATCTCTTTGACAAAATTTTAGCTTATCTCCGTGCAAAGGAGCTGCAGGATACGATTTTAATCTGAAGAGTGATTTAAAAGAAATGCAGCAAAGACAGGCCGGCACGTTCATGAAGCCTGAAACTCCTGATCCCAGCCTGAAAGTGGCTCCTCCTCAGAGGCAGACAGCTCAGATAGTGACGCAGATATCTCAGGTAGTCGAGGCCTTATCAAAACAGGCCAACACAGGCTAATGACATAATTAGTGGTTAATTAGTGGACACAATGGCAGAAAGTGGATCAATTAGCAAACTTTAAATAAGTACTGTATTGTGATTAAGCGACCATCTGATAATGATTGGGCTCTGGTTTGTGTTTATGAAGAGTAACAGTGAGGGATGTAAAACATGGGCTCTGTCAGCTTCGTCCTTTCTCAGCAACAGAAATCTTCTTTGTGAGGGTTTAAACTCTTTCACCGGACTGGAAATATCTCAGTCCATCACAACTCATGAAGAGAATTTGAGAAGTTTGAAATCAACTTTTATTTTTTTCTGCAGAAGAAATAAGCCTACCCCACCTCTCTGCGTTGGGATCATGTACCACTCACTACAAAACATCCCAGCCCATATTTAGCCGAGCCAACAGCAGATAAGTGTCTCCAAACAGCCCTCAACATGCTCCCCCAGTGTTAATGACTCTGCTAATGACGCTCGTAATGAATGTGCTCACGGTCACAATCAACATTGCTGAGGGTCTGGTAATTAGGGGCTAACAAAAACAACGGGCAGGGTGATGTTTGGCTATTGTAATGGACCTTGACCCCCCACAGGGAGCTGTGAATGAGAGCACTCATTCAGAGGAGTCTGCCTTCCCATCAGCACAAACACACAGTGGACGATTAGTGAGAGTCCAACAAGGTGCTCGCGTATTCAGAATATCTGGCAACAAAAAGGTACATTTTCAGTTTCAAACCCCAAATTTAGAGAGTTGGTCTGTTAGGCCTGTAAAAACTTAGGGTCTAAGACTTTGAGTCTGTGATATTACGGTGACTGAAGTGTATATCATATTTTCAAAAGTGCAGATTTCATTGATATGTTGAAAAGCAGAAAGAGATGTAAAATGTTGGATGAGTCTGGGTTCAGAGAGAAGATTTGAAGAGCTTCAGCTCCGGTGAAAAATGGGAATGATGAGATTTCCAGTTGTAGATGTGAGCTGATTCGGATGCCTAGGGACAGTTTTTGCTTTGGTGGCGATTTATATTGCAACAAAGTGTTTACCAAATTAATTATAAAAAAATGTTTCTAACTGGATTTGAAAGCTTCAGCTGTCATGTAGTTTTTGGTCAGTTTGTCCCTCATAAATTAACTTTCTAAAGACAAATCATCAGCTGTTTTTACAGTTCTATATTAGACTAAGTTGTGTAAGAATCATTTCTTACAGTGCAACAACATTCACCTCGTAACGCACCGTTCACCAGCCTCTCAGTTTGACTGTCTTCTGTGAAAAAGCCAAACCACACTGACATGCAGCTTGTGAAAGTGTTTGAGAACGTAACTGCTCATGGATCCAAATATTTTCCTCACAAAAAGCAAAAGGTCAACGACGACAACCATTGGGCGGGAAAATGATGATAAAATGTCTTTGTTTTTCTTTTGGAGGTGAAATATTCATTGGAAGGCAAAACAAACTAGGTGAAACTGAAGTCCTTGATAAGTAGTGGACGTTAAATTTACACCTTTAGCTGGTAGACAGCCAACATGTTGAAATGCTAATGCTGCGCTGTTCCCATGCTGGCATGTCTGGATGTCTTATCAGTGCCACAACCCACAGCTGGAGTGGACAGCAGTGTTTGGACACGAGTTTATCATTTTTGGACAGATTTTCATTTGGATCCAGTACTTACATGAGAAGTTAGAGAATAATTCAAGTCATTACAGTTTATCCTGGAGGAGTATGAATGAGTCCAACAGATTTCATGCTAATCCTCACATTAGTTGTCCAAACATTTTACTCTGGCCTAAAATGATCCAACATGAGATCTGTTTACAGCTTTGGCTCTCCTGGCAGCAGTTGGGTCGAGTTTTCTCACGATGTCGTCCTGTCAACACTTGAGACAGATACCGATGTTTACTAGAAATGAAGGAAGAGGTTTACAAACTGACATTCACACTAATTTTAAGTGTTTCTCATCATTTTGGAGTGTGTCACACCTTCAGGCCTCTGCTCACCTGACACAGTGCAGGGAGGGAAAGAAAAAGTTGGACTCAAACATCCCAAATCCAGCATCGGTAAGGTGTGTGAGAAGCTAAACATCCACCCAAATATCAGTTCCCACAATGCACTTGGTGTGTTGGAACAGCTGGCAGTGTGGATGTCCCACTGCAGGCACGCCATGTCCTCATGTTTCCTCCAAACCTCTTCTCTCTGTGAATTTAAAAATGAGGTGCTGAGAAAGTCTGGGAGCGTTTTTTAAGAGTAAGCGAGCAGACATTCTTTGTTTTCCACCGACAGGCCTGAGGTTTGGTTTCAGTGCTTGTGAAGGGAAATGTGGCGTGAAATGAAGCCAGTAAACAAACGGCGCTCTGCCAGAGAAGGGCACAACATGAACACTCTGACCTGTCTGAAACCTTTTCTGATAAAAACCCGGTGAACAAATGCAGCAGGGACATAACTTGTGTTTTGCCACGATCTTTGAAATATCAGTTACCGTCTTCTGCTTCAGGAACTTGAATTTAAAAATCTCTCTGATTTCAAAGTGACAGTTTTTTAAGCAGCAGTTTTTAATCTGCTTCTGCTTGAGGTTACTACTTGTAACTTGAAGTTCAGCAAAGTTTGCATCCTTTGACAAGTTAATGGCTCTCTTCACAACTGACGCTGAATCCTGTCATAAATTTTAGCACCATGGTGACAATGTTTCTGTGACTTTGAAGCAGAAAACAGAGAAAAACAGACAGATAATTCAGAACAAATTGACTGGAGATAGTTTCCTTCAGCATTGGACCTCTGAGCCGTGCACTGTGTCCAAACAACAACATGTTCAGGCCTGTTCCTGTCTAATAACGCTGATAAGCCTGTTTTCCTGAATGCCAGCTCCACATCTGTGCCCGCTGACGATGAGACACAGTGGCAGAAATCACTTAAGGACGTCTCACAGACAGAGCGCTTGGATAAATCAAGAGGAGGCGTGCTCATTGGTTCAAGTAAATACACTTACCTCATCATCAAATATGACCTCAAATAAACCGCACTTGTCGTCAGATGTCTGAACGCCATATGTGTTGGGGGTTAAATTGTTTTCTCTAGGAGCAGTTTTCAATTGGAAAACAACAGAAGAGTGTAACTCCTCCCATAATGGGAAACAGCTCTGAGTGTGCTTTGGGCCAGCTTTAGGAAAAGGGGGAGACAGAGGACGAGTGGAGGAGAGGGATGTGGAGCAAGGGTCAATCAGGAGGAACTGGTCTGGATTTTTGACACTGCTGATTTTAAAGAGACATCAGTCAAACAGATGATCTGGGAGATCTTTAAATGATCTTCTTGTTGTCGTGGATGTTTGTTTCAGGGTGTTTCAGCAGTCCGCCCTCTAAGGAGTAGTCCTCTGTCTTTCTGTTGAGTCTCCACTTCATAGCAAACATGTCAGAGGTCAATACAGTTTCATTGTAAAAAAAACTTACCAGTTTTTCTCCTATCAGGGTCACAACATCGGCTTCAGCAGTCATTGTCTCTGATTCTCTAAGCCTCTGATCTCTACAGAAGAGATCTGTTAAAAAGTTATTCTCTCGCTGGGTGTTGGGATTATCTTAAACACATGGCACCAAAATCTATAGCAGGTGTTCAAACTGTTTGAGGTCTGGAAAAAGTGAAGGCTTCAGAAAGTGATTCCTGTTGTTTCTGATCTGATCAAACTTCTCTGTGAGTCTTTCTGGCTTTTCCTGACAGGTTTTGTTTGTCTCTGCTGATCTCTCTTGGTTTGGGCGGGTTAGGGTCGGGGTTTGGGGTTAGGGTTGGGGTAAGGGTGTGAATTAGGGTTGGGGTTGGGGTAAAGGTTTAGGTTGGGGTTGGGTTGGGGTTGGGGTTGGGGTTTGGGGTTAGGGTTGGGGTAAGGGTGTGAATAAGGGTTGGGGTTGGGGTAAAGGTTTAGGTTGGGGTTGGGTTGGGGTTGGGGTTGGGTTTAGGGTTGGGGCTGGGGTTGGGGTTGGGGTTTGGGGTTAAGGTGGGGGTTAGAGTTAGGGTTGGGGTAAGGGTTGGGTTTAGGGTTGGGGTTGGGGTTGGGGTTTGGGGTTGGGGTAAGGGTTGGGGTTAGGGTTAGGGTTAGGGTAAGGGTTGGGGTTAGGGTTAGGGTTGGAGTTGGGGTTAGGGTTGGGGTTATGGTTCAGGTTGGAGTTGGGTTTGGGGTTGGGGTTGGGGTTAGTGTTAGGGTTGGGTTGGGGTTGGGGTTAGGGTTAGGGTTAGGGTTAGGGTTGGGGTTGGGGTTTGGGTTTGGGTTTGGGTTTGGGGTTGGGGTTAGAGTTAGGGTTGGGGTTGGGTTTTGGTTAGGGTTAGGGTTGGAGTTGTGTTTGGGTTTGGGTAAGGGTTAGGGTTGGGGTTGGGGTTGGGGTTAGGGTTTGGGGTTGTGTTTGGGTTAGGGTTGGGGTTGGGGTTGGGGTTAGGGTTTGGGGTTTGGTTGGGGTTAGGGTTTGGGGTTAGGGTTTGGGGTTAGGGTTGGGGTTATGGTTAGGTCAGCCACGGTCAGTTTATGAGTTCAGGGGTCTGATGAGGGCCGTTCTGACATTTTGACATCTGTTTGCACCGACAGTTCAGCAGAAGGACTGAATGTGCCAGCTGCAGGCGTGAGAGCACGTCTGGACCCGCAGAAACCTGGTGCCGGGTAAACTGAGCTGCAGGTGCTGGGTCGGTTTCAGGGGAGATCAGGCCCTGAAACTGGACCAGGTGAACTAGCATGTAGCATCTTCTCTCATTTCAAAACTTTCCTGTTTTATTAAAAGTGAATCCACAGGGAAAAAGTTATGTTCCAGTTTGATGATTAAGGCCTGTAGGGTTTTATCTTTAGACTGATCTTATACTCGGTGGCACCCCCAAAACCCAACACAATCCCTTTCAGCTCACGCCTGGTTTTACCCTAAGTTCCACATAATCTGATCTGAGTCACAAAGGAGCTCTCAGATTTGGTGAAGTCCTCAGATGCTGAAACAAAACCACAGATTGCAGTTTTAAAGAACTTCTCACACATCAACAGAGAAAAGTCAGAGAGTCTGGCTTTTTGGAGCCGTCCTGAAGTCACTGTGTTTGTGTATTAGGAAACGTTGGTAAACAAACATTATGTAACTTTATGAGGACTCAGACGGAGCCAGCTTCAGGGAAGCACACAGGATGACCGGTCTGTGTTTAATTATGACCGACCAGACTCAGCAGATTTACAGGAACCAGCTGGGTCTTTGTCTAAAGCTGAGCGTGTTACCCTGCTTTCTTACCCATCATCAGGCTTGGTGAAATACTTGATGGTGACTGATCAGAAAAGCCTGGTTTTGTCACTGAACTAATAAATGACCTGTTTCTAAATCAGTGCCCTCATGCTCCACGTAAACTCACACTACACTGGATGAAACATGAAGTCAGCCCCTTAAAGTTCAGACCCCACACCCCAACCTGACTCCTATCACTTCAGCCTGGTTTCATCATAATATCTTGGGTGTAATTTGGCGCTGAACTGGGTTTGGTATGACGCACAGATTCCCTCCTTGCTCTGTGGATACACATTTATTATCATCTTCAGCAGCTGTGAAAATCTGACAGGCCTGTTCCCCTCTGCAGAAGCACCACATGGCGTCTTCCTGTTGGTCCGTCCACATGTTGGATGAACTCCTGAAGAGAAAATCAAGTGGACGATGTAGATATAAATACTGGTACGCCTACTGATGTTTCATCATAGCCCCGCACAGGGAGGGTCACCCACAGCAGGGAGCAGAGGATGGGAAAGGTTTTCCTCGTTGTTTTCCTTGTTGTAATCTGTTTTAAATGAGAAATCCAACAATGAAGTGATCTCTTGACAGGTCCGATGAGTCCTTTTCCTCTCAGCATCCAAAACCATAAGAAACACAAACAGTCCAGCTGCGGGGAAAACCAACAACACATGTGAGTTAATCCGTAGTTTAAAGGATATTTCCTGCTCTGACAGGCGTGTGTACTGGAAGAAGAGTCCAACTGTTTCAGAAAATTGTTCAAGCTTCATTTCTTTAATTCAACTGTATGTTTATTTTTCTCAAAAATCTCATGAAGTAAGACCTTGAGCTGAACAGGCTGTAAAACCAAAGAGGGAGTGATGGGGTTTGTCTCGGTCTTTGTGACAAATATATGAACAGCAGCCTGAGTTAAAGCAGACCTAATGGAAAGATGTAAACATTTGTTTGTCTCGAATGCAGCAGGCGTCTAAAACCAACGAAACCTGACTCTCATCACACCTGGCAGCTCCACCAGAAACCCTGACGAAGCATGTGTGCATCAGCAGAGATCTGAAGTCAAGTTGGAATAAAAACACAACATCTGCGCATGTTTAGCATCTCACTCATTACCCCACAGAAACTGTAGTCCTTACTGCAGGAATCACCGGTTCAACTCCCGGCCATGACCCCCCGCTGCGTGTCGTTCCCGACCTCTACTCCACGCTCCAGCGCCACCTGGGAACTGAAACCCTCAGACACAAATCTCACACCTACAAAGTGCACAAAAACTTTCCAATATCCTCAAGATGTACTAGTAGAAAAACTTTTTTTCCATCAACAATCAGAAAAATATTCAGTGGCTTTTTTTAACCCCTACGATGTCCAAAAGCCAAGTGAACCCTCTAATGTCCCACTGAACAGCTGTTAAAGCATCTCTCTAACAGCTTATCTCTGTGTTTTCAACAGTTTCCAGAGTCAGTTTATTTGCCAACGTTTTTCCAAACAGAACCAGGGGAAACTATTCTCCAAATCCCTCCTGGTTAACAATACAGCGTTTGTTTTGGTTCAACGTGTTTCCACATGGGGGAGATAAGCTCCTCCCACTCCAAAACCCCCTTTAAGGTTGGAAAAGGGGAAATGAAGAGTTACTGAATGTTTCTTCATGGTGGGAGTCTTAAAAAATCCAGAGCTGTGTTTGAGAGAGAAACAAGAAGAGACGGAGCAGCAAAGAGAGCAAAGAGAGGAGGGATGAGGAGAGCAGAATAAAACGGCTGAAGGAAAGGTAGAGCCTCAAACACACTGACAGCTCTCACTGCCATGGATCCGTCAGAAACTAAGTTCCTCTAAAGGACGAGGCAGAGGCAGTCGCAGGACGGGGAGCTGAGCTGAGGAGGAGGCAGCTGTGTGGGAGAGCGGAGGCGAAGAAGGAGCAGTGAAAGGCAGGGAGAGGAGGAGGAGTGAGGAGCCCCCTTCTTCCAGTGAAGTGAGCAGGAAGAAGAAGAAGAAGGAGTGATAAAGAGTTGGTGAAGGAGGGAGGAAAGTCGTCTGGACATGGGGCTTTGTGCTGTTCTCCTCATCTGTCTCTCCCAGGCTGAGCTGGGGAGAGCCTTGGCTCAGGGGCACGAGGGTAAGTCCTCTTTAATTCAGTTACACTCAGATATTTACACTCACTTTTTTACACAAACGATGATCACTGACGTTTTTCAGTCTTAAACACTGTCCAGGTTATCTCAAAGCCTCCAAAAACCGAGTCTGACTCAGAGGAATCTGCCCTGATTCTTGCCTCTAACTCTGCAAAGCTGTAAATGTTGAACACCTTTCTGTGTCGTCTTCATGTAAGTGTGTTTGCTCATGCATGAGGAGTATTAACACCCCCCTTAACATTTCTCACTCTCAGTGTTTAACTTCACTGTGAGGGTTTCTGCCTTTCCAAAACCTCTGTATTTCCGCTCAGAGAAGCCAAGAGTCTGGAGTTCATTTGCTTGAAAAATACAAATGTGATCGTAAATCCTGTGTTTGAGGAGACAAGCGTTCGAGGTTCACCAGTGATTCCAATCATGTCTGTAAATTACATTGGATCATGTAAAAGAGTCAGAGCATCAGGAGGGAGTTACCTAATCTCTTCTCTGCATCACCTGTAAACAGGTACGCACGATGTGTACCCATCTGTGTCTGTATGGAAGCGCATGTATGTATTTTTGTTCTCCTCAGAGATAAATTATTTTTAGCCAGCCCCCGTTCTGCTGCTGCTCCTCCTCCGACAATCAGTGGTGCTCCAGTTTCTCTGGCCTCTCCTGTGGTCCCACTTCCTCTGATCAGCGGCCTAGCACTGCAGAGGACGACCTGACACAGTGAGCAGACCAGAGAGACACATCCCACCAACATATGATGACTCCAAGCCCTAAAACCAGCCTGTGCTTAACTTCAGGAGCAAAAGATAAAGTTTAATGAGAGCACACTCCTCACAGTCTTCATAACTTCACCCTCTGAAAGTGGATCAGGTCTTTCTGAACAGGTTTGGCTGGAAGCTCAGCGATGAGACAGTCTGAGCTCTCGATCACTACGACTGAAGGACACGTGTTATCAGCGTCCACTTTTTTCTCACCACCAACAACAAACCTCTCTAAACCTTTGGAGGAGTTAACCTCGCAGAGACGGATGGACAAAGGTCTGTGGATGCTCTGCAACAACAAGCTGGATGATAAAAAGTCTGCTTTGCAGGAATCGCTCCACTGTTTATTGCTGCAAAACTTTGCAGTTGTGTCACTTTGAATCAGATGATTTTCACCTCAATACTGTAAATAACAAAACGTTGAACTAATGAAAGCTTTGCATGAAAGTCTGGAGATCAACAGAAGTGTCATTCATCCAAAGAGGTAAATGAAAACCTGCACCGAATTCCCAACAGCTGTGGACACATTTCAGTCAAAAAGGGTTAGGGTTAGGATGAAGATGAAGGGTTAGGATGAAGATGAAGGGTTAGGATGAAGATGAAGGGTTAGGGTTAGGATGAAGATGAAGGGTTAGGATGAAGATGAAGGGTTAGGGTTAGGATGAAGATGAAGGGTTAGGATGAAGATGAAGGGTTAGGATGAAGATGAAGGGTTAGGATGAAGATGAAGGGTAAGGGTTAGGATGAAGATGAAGGGTTAGGGTTAGGATGAAGATGAAGGGTTGGGGTTAGGATGAAGATGAAGGGTTAGGATGAAGATGAAGGGTTAGGGTTAGGATGAAGATGAAGGGTTAGGATGAAGATGAAGGGTTAGGATGAAGATGAAGGGTAAGGGTTAGGATGAAGATGAAGGGTTAGGGTTAGGATGAAGATGAAGGGTTAGGGTTAGGATGAAGATGAAGGGTTAGGGTTAGGATGAAGATGAAGGGATAGGGTTAGGATGAAGATGAAGGGATAGGGTTAGGATGAAGATGAAGATGAAGGGTTAGGATGAAGATGAAGGGTTAGGGTTAGGATGAAGATGAAGGGTTAGGATGAAGACGAAGATGAAGGGTTAGGATGTAGATGAAGATGAAGGGTTAGGGTTAGGATGAAGATGAAGGCTTAGGGTTAGGATGAAGATGAAGGGTTAGGATGAAGACGAAGATGAAGGGTTAGGATGTAGACGAAGATGAAGGGTTAGGATGTAGATGAAGATGAAGGGTTAGGATGTAGATGAAGGGCTGCCAAGTCATATGATGTTGCATGATGGGAAGTCTTCAACGCTCTCTGGAAATGAATCAAACTAAAAGAAGGAGAGGGCGAAAAAACTCCCCCACTCAGTGAAACCTTTCACCCCACCAAGGACATCCCACAGCTCCTGATGGTGACCAGTTCAGCAGGTCAGTGGATCCCAGTACGGTGCTCAAAGTTTCTTCATCACTGCTGGTTTCAGTGGTTTAATGGATCCACACTGAGATTAGACCTGATACAGCTACATCATTAAAGACCATTTATCATGGCAATCATTCAAAGCAGCTGGACCGTTCCTGACAGGCTGCTCTGATCCACGGTGGAGACGGCTTCAGGTTACACACAAATGATCCAAGTGAACCAAAAACACCAAAACTACAGCCTGTCTTTTCTTCTGTTGTTACTGTGGGAATATCTGTCCAAAAGAAACACGAGCAGCCGGAGTTTACCTCCAGCTTTCATCAGTCTGAAACAACACAAGTCCAAAAACACCAGGAATGATTCCCCTCCAAGCTTTACCCCAACAACCTGAACTCCACATCTGTTAATCTGACCGAGCGAGGCGTGGTGTGACAGAAACATCAGAAACCAACACACGAGACTCAACAGGAGTCGTTTTACTTAAACTTTATTCAAACGTGTTTTCTTCAGAGGGGATTCGAACATGTCAGCAGCTTCTCTCACAGTAAAATAATCTCCTGTTGGTGAAGCTACAAATACTTCAGCATTAAAACAACTGACGGTAAACTACAACCAGCCAGCGCCATCTGCAAACTGTAAAGACATGTCAGCTCCTCTTAAGACTGAGGATCTCTCCCAGAATATAACGAAAAACAACTCCATGACAGCAAATCAAACATTTTCTAAACTCTCAGCCCCGTCTATTTGTCCTTATTTATCCAAACGCCACATTTTTCCCGTCGTTATCGCTCCAGCTGCCAGTGTTTTGGATTGTATGTTTTGGTTACTGCTGTTTCTCCCAGGTTGAGGTGCCAAATGGCTTCCCTCCCACGCCATAAGATTCAGGCTTGTTTAACACAAATCGCCCTTTTTCAATCCGACCACAGCTACGATGCTAAGCTGCGATGACACACGCTGACATACAGCATGATGAATGCTGCTCTGAAGGTGTTTGGGCCAAAAAGACCGCAGGTGCTTTCTAATCCGTGTCCCGACCCTGACCCTGAAGCAGGGTCCGTTCTTACGCTGTATCTTGAGATTCAATCATGTCTTTCTCTCAGGACGTAATGCTGCAGCTTCTCTGTGTCTCCTGTCTCTGGAGCAAAGATGTTGGCCTCCAGTTCCTTTTGTTGGACCGGCAGATAATTCTCTCTTCCTTTCCACGACCACGGACATGCCTGTGTGCCCTCCTCGTATCCTCTGTCGTGCTCAATCTTCAAAGTGTCGTGCGTTCACCACAGAAGGAGTTTATTTTCAAAGGAAATTTACTTTTCATCCCTGGACGTGGCCCAGCCAGCGGCTGTTAGAGCGTTTAGCTTTTGTCTCAAGGTGTTTTTTTTTCTGGGTTGCTGTCCGGCCTGTGAACGCTGCCTTCAAATGGAAAAAATGTGACTTTGTATTTTTAGACAGCTGTCATCATCATCATCATCATCATCATCATCATCATAGTCGTCACAGTGAGGAGGGAAATAGTTTGAATTGTGCAAATGACAGAAAGAGAGAAGTGAAACTGTTTCTGTGTGGACACAGAGAGCATGCGATGCAGGAACCATGAACAGGCGTGTAACGGGATGAAAAACGACGATCTGTGCTCCCATTGTATACGGCTCACAATGCTGCGTCCCAGTTAATCCAACTCCCAACACCCACCAGATTCAGAGGGTGGATGCTGCAATGCAGACTTAATGCAGACAAACAGCTAACCACGCAGAACAGGCTCTCTGGAGTCACAACACCTGCATTTCATGTATTTTCAGTGAAATCTGTCAGTGTGCTCCCAAACATCCCTGCAGCTCTGTGGAAAACTGAAATTCAAAGGACTGCCAGAGTAATTCACATGCATTTCACTCAAAAAGCCTTTATGGTTTACATGTACATCCAAACCACAAGCTATTCCCCTGCTAATTCATCACATCTGTCACCGAGGTCTTTGGCTTCCTGGGCCCAGGATGTTTTCCTGCTCCAGTTCGCTCGCTCCCACTGCAGCTTCTTCAAACACATGTGTCTGCCAGACCTGCTGCTCCTGGGCTCACCCCAGAGCCGGTCCTGACGCGCAGTCCAGCCCACTCCTGAACTCTTTTTAGCCTCTGTGCGTTGGAGGTTCATCCAGGCCCACATGCTGACGGTTAGACAAGGTTAGAGATGTTCCAGGAAAGAGGACGAGCACTTAGGAAGCTCATGAAAACAGAGTTATGGAGCAACACAGCTAAGGAGGAGAAGTGAAGGATGTTTACACGGTCTTCCTCCACCTTCGCCCCCTGCTTTTTAACACCTCTTCAGTTGTTTGGTGTTGACAATCTGACCCATTTAGGAGCCTCTTGTTCTGGAGCTGTGGAAATAGCTTTCACTGCTCGGTAATCAGAAAAGACTGCTCATTAGAGCCGTCTCCCCTGTGTGTGTGACAACCGCTCCACGCTTCCTTCTCTTGCCCCAGTTTGTTTCTGAAGTCGCCCTTTTTATCATCCCCTCTTCACAGAAGCATTTTGCTCCTTTAAAGGGAAGATTTGTTTTCTTTCAAGCTGGGTTTATGAGGTATTTCTCAATAAAAGGTGTACTGTGTGCGGAGAAGCCAGCGTGGAAGCTAAGCTGTGTGTATAACAGGGTCACAAGGAACACAAACTTTGCCACTAACTGCAAAACGGCACTTCACGACCGTTAGACTTGGACTGTGTAGCAACAGACGAAGAAAGTTTGGAGAGCAAGGTTAAAGATGTCCACTTGGCCTTCAAGATCCACGATTAGCATCTTCAGGATTCAGAACAAGACCTCACAACCTCCAGGTTAAAGGATCTGCTGACAGCGTCTTGGTGCCAGATCCAGAACATCTTCCAAAGTCTGGAGGAGTCCAGGTCTCAGTTTGGACCCTGCACTGACCAGACATATAATGAAACAGCCACTTGGTGTTGTTACTGAGTTGTTTCCCCATCCTGTCCAAGTCAGGAAGACAAAACCCCCTTTCACAATAAGTCCTTGAGATATTAAGAAGCCTTGATAACCATCTGAGTTTCCACACTGAATGTTTGACCACCAAAGTATGTGGAAACCAAACCCAAACACTCGTGTGTCAGGGTTTAACATAGTTTCAGGAAAACCATCGCCATTCATCAGCTGAGCAAACATCCTCTTCTCTCCCAGTCTCAAGCTTCCCGGCAGATTTCAGAGTCCGTCAGTGGAGATCTGCTCTCACTCAGTGTTTGAGAGGTCAACCACTTGTTTTGTGATGATGTTTGTCTGCAGTCAGCATTCAAGCTCATCCTGAAGGTGTCAGAGGGAAAAGAGCTAAAGGAAAGGAGTCATGGACCGAGCTTTCTGCAGAGGTAAACGTTACCACGAGCCTGGACGCACTGATCACTGAATGATGAGCTACAGGGGTTTAACTGGAACAAACAGAGAAAAACCAAGAAAAACAGCCTCGAACCAAAACTACAAACCAGCATGTGGACCGGATCCAGGGTGTGGACTTTCTGGGTCTTTTGTTGTAAACACGTATTTCAAAGGAAGAGGCAGAGGGGGGGTCTGAACCTCAGGTCGCCTCTTGTCTTTCAGCTCTTCAGGATGATCGCAGCACGCCGTTAGCCAAGCGCCCCGATCCCTGAACAAACAGCTCTCATAAAATCTTGACAACAAGCTGAACCCAATCCCTCAGCGTGTCCCTGAGGAGGAAAAGAGCGGAGACAGACGCCCGGCGTAGGATCAGCGAGTACTGCTGACCTCGCAACTGTGTCAAGCATGAATCTGCAGAAAGGAGATGTCGGTTCATTTCATTCAACGGGAACATTTATTGACGCTCTGTTCAGCGAGTGAAAGTAAACTTTCTTAAATGAAGGAAGAAACGCCACGTGCATCGTTTACATTCACAGAAGTTCAAGGCGACGATCAGAACGGGCACAAAACGAGGATGTGACCGAACACTGAGATATTTCTGCTGAACGGATGTGAATCAAAGTCAGTTCTGACTTATTGCTCAGACTTCAGAACATGAATTAAAATCTGTGGACATGACTGTCTGTTAATTAACTTCATTAAGGGACCTAATACAGAGCAGATGTGACCACAGGCTCAGCCCAAAGTGTTTCTTTAACATTCAAAGACGATATCAAACCAGATTTTTTAGGAGCTCTTTTCACACAACTTGAAATTAAAATCAGAATTTACTGGATGTCTCCTCTAAAAGCTCAGATCTGGTTTATTTCCTCATGTTGATGAGCTGACAGCGAGCGTGGAGCGATGGTCAGTTACAGGTCGTGGACTCAGTCGCTGACTTTAACGCTTGTTTTTTTCTAGATGCACTGAGCGAGACTCCTCCATGGACAGATGGATACCTGACTGGGTTTCACAGAGCCAAGAGGGACCAAAAGACCCCTCAGAGAGAAACCAGCAGGTCCACTGACGGAAGAGGTCTGGATATCAGCACCCTGCCCGACAACGTCACCCAAGTCGTGGTGAGAAACAGAGGATTTCACCTTTTCTGATTTCCTGTTCTAACAGAAACAATCAAAGTTACAGGACATGGTTTCTCCTCCTTTCTGGACACTTTCAGTCATAAATGTAACTTTTATATTAACACGTTTGTTCAGTTCTCTCAGTTTTATTGGGTGTATTTGTATTTTTAGAAGAAGGCCCTGTGGATGTGTTTAGCTCTTGGGACAGCAGTCAAACATTCTCCAATAAACACAAACAAACACAGATGTTTGTTTGCTGCTCCATGGCTGTCTGTCCGTGAAAGGAACTGTTTGGAGTTATTTGGAAAAACCCGACATGTTCCCTTGGTGTTTTTCCATGTTTGATTAAGATTTCTCAAAACACAGTTACAGCGGTTGCAGAGTATAGTTTGCATATGCTCGACACAGCAACCTGGGCTCAACCGATGCTCGAGGTAAACTTCATGAACACGTCTTGTGTTTGTGGTTTTGGATCCTTTGATTCCTGCACATCAGTTTCAGCTGAAACAAGATCAGATTCAGGCAGATACGTTGGTCCCATGATTGTCTTTAAAATATTTCATCCTTTTCTTGCACATTAGAAAACACTTGAACCCAAAGGTAACAGCAGTAGCTCTGACTTTCAGTTCGCTTTGTTTTCCTTTTTCAACTGTTGACCTGGTTTTCAAGACAACTGATTGGTCAGAAGTTCTGTTCGGACTTCTTTGATCTGTGTGCCACTGGCGTTTCTACATGGAGAGATATTCAAAGCTCACTGTCACGTTTCCACTTGGGAAACGATGGGTTTGTTGGACGTGGCCATTCGGCTAACTTCATGTTCGGCTGGAATTGGAAGCTTGAAACTCTGCTGATGCTCACGTTGTGTTTGCTTTAAGGTAATGGTGGCAGATTGAGATGGTTTTTCAGGCTCTTTCATTGAAAAGAGGACAGACTGACAGAGTGGAGACTAACCACCCGGATGTAAATAGCACAGAAGCATTGTTAGATCCATTAAATGGAGATGAAGCTGTACGTATGCTGCGTCTGGTTTATAACCACTCGAGCAGAGACACCAGGAACCAGCACAGGTATGCAGACGTTAAACTACGAGGAGGTGCTAGCTCTGCCACCGATTCTCACTGTTTACCTACAGATTGGTCATCCTTTAAACTAATCACACTCTCTCGTTACTGTTCTCTGACCTTAACGTGGTCAGGATCTAAGTTTCGGTTGACACCGTCGGGAAAAAGATCTGAAGTGGTGAAGTATCTACATCCAATGAACCTATTCTGTGAAAGTCAGATTGCATAAGCTCTGGCCGGACTCTGGATATTTCGTTGGAGAACTCTGAGCTGAAAGGTCATCTGAGGTAACAGTTTTAACATCCTGCCAAAGTGGAGGAGCAGTGAGTGGAGGCTTGTGTGGAGGTTCCTGTCAGGTGCTCCAGTTCTCAGCCGTTTTTCCATTCGATGACTTTTACATCTGTGAGTCTGTGTTTATTTAGGTGTGTATGATGAGGATTTATTTGTGTCTCACGTCCCCAGACTCGTCTTTCTCTTGAACCAGTCTCAGTTTGATTCGACCCAAATAAAGTGTGTTGCACTTTTTTTTCACCTTTCTGAGTTGAAATTAAAAACAGACGACAGCCTCGTCCTGCCAACTTACAGTGTTTGTTTAAGCGTGGTCGTGCGTGAGACTGCATGGGCGTGTGTGTGTGTGTGTGTGTGTGTGTGTGTGTGTGTGTGTGTGTGTGTGTGTGTGAATGACTCACTTGGACAAAATCACACATAGCTCTGTTGTTCTGCTGCTGTTGACTTTTTTCAGGAGGGGGAGGTCTGATCCCAATTTCCAAGACTCTGGTCCAATGGGAATCTTTTCAATAAATCAGTCAGCTGTGAGGGAAAAATATATGATTGGCCCCCTCTTCTCACCTAGAAACCCCCTACACACACACACACAGTCACACACACACACACACACACACACACACACACACACACACACACACACACACACACACACACACACACACACACTCCTGCCTGAGCAAAGCGAGCTGGTGTCAGGCCGTGGAGATGGAGAGAAAGTGGGTCACTCTCTGTATGTGGAGCAGTGAGAGGCAGTGAGAGAGCTGCATTTAACTGCTCCACTTTCTGAGCCCGGCCCAAACCCCAGAACCACTGCTCTCTGTCACCTTGAACCGTAGCATACGTTAATAATGCCATCAAAGATGAAGATCTGCACAACACACCTGCTCCCGCTGTGTGTGTAAACAGCTCCCCCAAGTGGAGCAGAAATAGATTAATCCCAGATGGGTGGAGAGGAGCTTCCCAAACAGACTGAAACCTCCTCCTCTGAGAAACTCTCAGACTTAATGAACAAGCTGCACTTCTCATACTTTGACTGGTCTGAAACTTTAGCTGCTTTATGAAGACAGCCCTCAGAAAAGACAGTTCTCCCTCTGTGAGATATAATCATGCATTTTAAAAGGTTGCAATTTCTGAAGTAAAAATAACTGTGGAGTGTGGGTTTGATTTAAAACAGAACAGAGTGTAAGGAAGAAAACTGAGGGACTGATGGAGGGAGGTGTCACTGGTCTCTGTAAGTTGGTCACTGGCAGTGGGTTGGTTCATCTACCCCACTGATCACTCGAAGGATGGTACACAGCAAAATACTGAAATCTTAACGTTTTCTCTTATTTTAAGTAAAAATGATCTTATCATTTCAGATAAGAGACAAATTCAACTAGTCAGTCCAGAAAACTGTCTTGTTTGAAGTTATTTACAGACAAAATGAGCTCTGAACTGACACGTTACTTGTTACAGCAATTCAGAGCTCATTTTGACTGTAAATAACTTGATATCAGACATTTTCTGGTCCGCTCAGGTCAATGTGGCTCAGAGCAAGTCTACAATTTCATTTTCTACTGAAAATAAGACAAAAACACTTGGTGTGGCTTCAGTTTTTTTGGCAGTGCAATCACAGATTGTACCAGGAAGAGCTACACATCTGCATTAACAACTACACATCTGCATGAAAAACTACACATCTGCATGAAAAACTACACATCTGCATGAAAAACTACACATCTGCATTAACAACTACACATCTGCATGAAAAACTACACATCTGCATTAACAACTACACATCTGCATGAAAAACTACACAGCTGCATGAAAAACTACACATCTGCATGAAAAACTACACATCTGCATTAACAACTACACATCTGCATTGAAAACTACACATCTGCATGAAAAACTACACATCTGCATGAAAAACTACACATCTGCATGAAAAACTACACATCTGCATTGAAAACTACACATCTGCATGAAAAACTACACATCTGCATGAAAAGCTACACATCTGCATGAAAAACTACACATCTGCATTAAAAACTACACATCTGCATGAAAAACTACACATCTGCATGAAAAACTACACATCTGCATTGAAAACTACACATCTGCATGAAAAACTACACATCTGCATGAAAAACTACACATCTGCATTGAAAACTACACATCTGCATGAAAAACTACACATCTGCATGAAAAACTACACAGCTGCCTGAAAAACTACACATCTGCATGAAAAACCACACATCTGCATGAAAAACCACACATCTGCATTAACAACTACACATTTCTGAATGTGATGAAAGTGTAAATGCAAGAACACAGTGGGAAATGTCCTTCCTGCTGTGAAACTCACATAACAGTGTGACTTCTTGTAGATTACATTAAGAAAAAGGAGAGACAAACTCACGTTGAAAAGGTATTTTCTTACCTCACATCTTCAGTCTGAATATTCAGGATCTCCCTGTGGGTGGGACACTCTCTCTGACTGTGACATCCATCTTTATCTCTTTGGTTTCCCCAGCATTAAAGTAGGAAAATGACTGGAAAAGGAAACAAACATATGATCGATGTCCTGTCAGTTGAAAAGTTAATAACACAAGCTGCGGTAAGTGAAGGAAACTGGGCACACAGAGGATATAAACCTATGAGGATCCTACAAAGAGTCTGAACCTTATCTTTACTTTGATGAGACGGGTTTGAAATGCATCTTTGGGAAACCATTTGCACTTATTATCATTCAGTGTGAAGACATCATCCAGGCAAACCTACTCTATACTTGGATTAAAAGAAGAGTCTGGGTTTTCTTAAGTTTTTGAAAACGTCCTGGTCTTTTCTCTCTCAGGAGGACTCCACTAAGTACTACACGTGGCAGAGTTTTGGTCCGACAGACAGGCGGACTAAAGAGCTGTGGGTCGATCAAAGCGCCCTGCACCAGAGCCAGGTCCAGATTCACAGCATCCTGTCCAACGCACACCAGAGAGCTGCGGTGGGACCAGAGCACACACATAAACATGCACAGAGTTATCAGTCTCTCATTCAACACCCAGTCATGTTGGATATGTGGTGTCTTCCACAGAGGGTGGCGCTTTCTTTTGATTTCCCATTTTATGGACACACTTTGAGGCAGGTCATCGTAGCTACTGGCGGTAAGTTTCCCTTCTTTAAGCTTGATATCTCAGCAACATGCTCTGAAATAGTAGGTTCATCATCCCCCGTGAACGCCTGTGTCTCCAGGCTTCATGTACATGGGGGACATCACTCATCGAATGCTGACAGCCACTCAGTACATCGCTCCCCTCATGGCCAACTTTGACCCCGGCTACTCCAAAAACTCCACAGTGAGGTTTGCAGATAACGGTGAGTAGGAGCTCCTCAGGGACCATGTCTGGGAGCTCCTGAGTTTCTTTGACCTCCCTGTGTCTGTGTCCTGCTCTGCTCTGCTCAGGGAATCTGTTTGTGGTGCAGTGGGACAACGTGAGGCTGCACGACCAGGCTGACCAAGGACCGTTTATTTTCCAGGCGGTCCTCCACAGAAATGGATCGATTGTTTTCAACTACAGAGAGGTAAGAGGCTATGTGGCCATCTGTCTTTGTATACAGCCTCAGAATTCAACTGTTTTCCTGCTTCATCTGAAAACTAAGAATGATTATGTCATTATTTCATTTTCAGATCCCAATGACAATAGAGAAAATTGATGCCAACGGTCACCCAGTGAAAATAGGACTGTCTGAAGCTTTCATGGTGCCACTTCAATCCAAGCTCCCAGGTCAGTTCCTGAAACTTTTCATCACGATGCCTGGTCATTAAATGCTTCTTTATTGAGATCATGTTTCCAGATTATGTTCTGTTTTTTTCAAACATTCATTTTCATATAACTTTGAGAGGAAAAAGCCAGCACTTCCCTGGGGTTTGAGTCACAAATTTGCAAGTAAGAAGCCATAAACACCGGCCTTGGAGACATACTTAAGTCCTCTGTTCTGTCTAGAAAAGGGGGAGCAATTTACCATTTATGAGTATCATCGTGTTGAGATCAACTTCACAAAGATTGTAAGCAGCTCTGCCTTCGTGTTCACACCTCTTCCCAGTGAGTATCCCCAAAAACAGACCTTTATACTGAAGCAAACTCTCAGTAATCCTTTCTCTAACTCCAGAACCTTCTGTGTGTGAATCTCTCAGCATGCCTTCAACACAAGACCTGCGAACTCTGCCTAACATCCAACCTGACAACTGGCTGCGGCTGGTGCAACACTCTTCAGCGGTGAGGAAACACTCTGGCAGATTTACGTTGTGTCAGAGCAGGAAGGAGTCTGGCTTTCTTTATTTGGTTTTCCTCTTTCAGATGCTCTGATGGGATCGACCGGCACAGACAAGAGTGGTTACAGTACAACTGTCCTGAAGAGGTTAGAGTTCTGGTTGTTCATTTGCGTATGTAGAAGAAAATGGCTCCAGTGTGCCTGTTACTCCTGAATCATTGGTGTTTTTAACTCAGGCGAAAGGCTCCTGTGAAGACTACAACCCGGTCTTACCTGAGGGATCAATGAGCTCCTTCAATCACTCCTCTCCAGGTCCCACCCCCACCTCAGCAGTGCTCAGAGATCATCCTGTCACTCGAGGTGAATCTCTCTGAAAGCCCTGCAGAGACACTGACAGTCAAATAAATCAATATCACAACAGAGCAGCAGATATCCTCGACTTGTTGATCAATGTCCTTGCTATTTCCAGAGGCAGGTATCAGGTCTGCTTCATCATCTCACAGCTGTGTTTTCCTTCCTCTCAGATTTAGACACTATTCCTCAAAACCCAAAGGGGATAACAGAGAACACGGCCATCATCGCAGGCGTGGTGGCTGCTCTGGTTCTGCTCGTGGCTCTGACCTTACTGGCTGTTTATTACATCAACACACACCCCACAGTGGCTCCACCATTCTACCTCATGCAGGTGAGTCTAACAGGTCATATATCTGCATACTTATTCATTTCTCACATGCATACTCACCACACATGAGGACTTCTTCCTGTTTGCAGCGCCGCACCAATAACTACTGGCCGTCTATGAAGTTTCGTAACCAGGGCTGTCACTCCAACTACGCTGAGGTGGAGCTGGGTGGTCATGAAAAGGAAGGGTTCATCGAAGCAGAGCAGTGCTGCTAAGAGTGCTGCACCTTCAGAAAGACACAGAAAGGACAACATCCAGTGGACTACAAGGGGATGACCACGGACAATCAGGCCGACCATCGACAGACGGTTTCTCTGCACCAACCCTGGCGGCTGGACAGTTTTCTACTTAGACTGCACTTGTAGCTCTTGCTCTTTTCCTCTGAGTGTTTTGCTCTTTGCAAACACACAGAGGATTTGTTATCCAAGGGTTGGAGGGTCTGAAAAAACATGACGAGACGTAACTGTACAAAACCCATCGATGCGAGGGGATGTCAGGGAATGAATCAAACAAGCCTTCATACTGCAAACCAATGTAAAGCTCATCTTAACTGTTTTTGTTTTCAGTCACTTTGTGGACTTATTTTTTTGTTTGTTTGTTTTATGAATATTCCATACGACAGGTATTTGGTTTCTGAATGTTATCTTTCTCTGTGGACTTCACTATTTACAAATATCTAGCTATATAACTGAGTAGTGATTAAATTGATCATCTTGAACCTCTCTGAAAAATACTGTTTGAGTTTTATCAGAGGCATCAAGTTATGAGAGTTTTCACTGAACCTTCTGTTTGAATGTCTGCAAATAAAATCTGGTGGTAAATGTTGCTCTGGTGATAGACAACGCTGGCGTATTTGAAATTAGGCGTAGTATATATCCTGAAACAAGGATAGAAACTGTAAGGTAAGTACCACCAGGTGAAAAACGTATTGGCCTACATTTATAGAAATGTCACTTGATTAAACCGATATGCAATACAAAACAATGCCACAGGATGGAGCCATAAGGATACCATAAAGTTGACAAATCGTGGTATTTTCAACTTTAACTTCCACCGAGGTAAAAACTCAGGTAGTAAAAACTGGCAAAACAAATAATCACGGCGTTTGATTAGAAGAAGCTGGTGTTACAGCACAGATACGTGATGACTCTTGACCAGTGCTCTTCTTTACCAATACTTACGGCACACCTGACCCTGAGTTATTATTTGAATTAAATGAGTTTAAAGGTGGTCGGGACGTGCTGCAGTCCTTGCTAACACCATCTCTTAATATGAGACTTGCTACCTTCGTTAGTACTCAAATTTCAATTCGTTTCGATTTCTATTTGACAAAAAAAATGTAAATATGTTGAAAAAATGACTTACTTTCCGTTCAACTGACACCAAAGGTTGTGGAGCTGTTTTATTTATTGAATTGGGGACATAAAATCAACTTGTTGACTCGTTTTTGTGCTAACCCCAGAGGAAGCAGGTGAACAAGATGGAAGGTACCATTCTAATACTGGGGGGGTCCGAGTGGTACCAGCGTAAATGGAAAGTGAATTATATTAATTGCATAAAAAAAATATGTGTTTAAACTGATGTATGAATTCATTGCAGAGTAAAGATTCGCTGGGTGAGTCTTGTTTGAAAGTCAAGACGTTTAGATGTGAAAAGAAATGAAAAAAAGCGCCCATCGTGATTAACCGTAAAATGGTTAAGTATGGTCACAGCGGTTTATTCCCCATGTATCTGTTTTTAGATTACTGAGAGACGCTGGATTTTGATAAGAAAAGAGGGGGCACCCGGATTTGAACCGGGGACCTCTTGATCTGCAGTCAAATGCTCTACCACTGAGCTATACCCCCGACCGTGCCTGCTACGGAAAACCGTCTGTATTCATTCATGATAGCAGACTGTGCTACTGTCACAAGGTTGTGTTTGTCTTTGTTTTATCACAAATCGCTTCGTAAGCAAATACACTTGAACTTCCAACACTTTAAAAACCTTCAGATAACAAAATGCTTCGTCTCATGTAAGTTACGCTGGTTCCAGACAGATGGCGCAAAAACCGCATTCTCTGAGGCGAACAATTCAGGCTTTTCTTTTTTCGACCATAAATGCAATGTCGCCGTAGATTATCAATAAATTAAGTCACTGAAATAACACGGATTAGTTTATTCATCGTATAATTTAAAGTGTATAGTTGTTGCTACTCTTCAGGTTGGTTGTAAAGATTCATGTTGATGCATACGAAGCGACCTCGGGCTTTCATGCACAGTTATTCAACCTATTTAAATTAACTAAAAGCGCTTTTTATGAATTATGTTCTTTTTATGAAGGTCGCTAAAATGTCAAGTGTTCAATTAATCAAGGAAACCAGGTTCGGGGTCATTTGGATTGAGAGAGTCGCATGTTTGTTGAAGACGGTCTGTGAACATACCACTAGCCAAAGCGTGGAGAATTCCTACAAACCGTTGGTTCCTGAAGGCATCACTGGGCTTCATGCTGGACGATGACTCCTCCTGCTTTGAGGTCCAGTCTTCATATCAGCTGATGTGCCTGCAGGAGAAGGGGAGGTAGACTGTTTCTAAGGACTGTACTTCACTTTCAGAGCTTTTGACCTGCTCTTATTTCAGTGTGCTGTCTCTGTGCCATCATGAATCCGCCCTGTGGAAGATGCAACAAGCCAGTGTACCCCACAGAGAAAGTCAACTGCCTTGATAAGGTAAGGGGATGCAAGAGTTATTTCAGTCAACTACTTGCTTTAATATTTTAAACTGCTATTGTTTGCATATGATTATTCTTGCATTATATTTTGGGATTTCATACTTTTCAAGAACTGTTTTCTGACAACAAGTTTAGCAAATCTGTAAATGCACCCTTCAAGTGCTTTAAAAAACATCCCCAAAACAGTGAGCATCAGAGTCTGCTGTCTTTACTGATGATCTGTCAGCCTCTTTTCACTGATGCTCACGTCTATTTTCAACACAACGTTTTTTACTTTGCTACATTTCAAGACACAGTACGCTGATGTTGTGCTTGACCATATCTAAAATTATCTATGTGG